>NC_056732.1:1841407856-1841707856 GCF_019279795.1 Protopterus annectens | reverse complement strand
GCTGGAGTTTTTTTAGATGGTCTGCTTAGGGCATCTGTTTGAGGCTGGTAATCTTCTTTGTGAGGTATTTCTGCAGCCTTTCCAGTTGTTGTAGATGTCTTGTGAGGTACATACCAAAAGGGGCATTGTACTCTATAATGGGTCTAATGAGTGATGAGTAGCGGGAAACAATGACCTCTTTTTTTCTGGATGAGAAACCTTTTGTGATGAGGTGTGCCATGTAGAAGGATTCCCTGATTACTCTGGCAATGTGATTATCAAAGGAGAGACTACAGTCCACCTGTGTCCCAAGGTCTCTTATCACACTTTCAGTGTTAAGTATACTATCGCCTATGTTGTAGTTCATGGGTACAGAGTTTTTACCAAAGGGGATGACAATGCACTTTTTGGCATTGAGCTTGAGGCCATGGCTTTGACATCAGGCATCTGTCTCAGTGAGGCCCTTTTGTAGGATGTCCACATTGTTAGGAGTTTCAATTATGGCTCCTAGTTTGCAGTCATCTGCGAACTTCGTTAGCCAAAGACCTTCTGTGTTAGCCTGTACTTCAGAGAAGTAGATACCAAACAGGAGAGGAACCAGGACTGAACCCTGTGGTACTCCACTTGTCACTGGTCTGAAGTTGGATTTGGAGTCTGCTACTTTCACAGTGTGGGTTCTGTCAGTGAGCCAGTTGGCAACCCATCTTGTGACATAGGGATTTATACCTAGTTTAGTGAGTTTATCTATAATTCCAGAGTGGGGGATGGTGTCAAAAGCCTTGGCAAGATCTAGCTAGACTGTGTGAACCACCTTACCCTTGTCTACAGCTTTGATGACTGCTTCAAAGAAGTCTATCAGGTTTAGGAGACACGATCTGCCTTTTACAAACCCGAACTGGGTGGCATCCAGAGTTTGGAGATTACCAATATCTTTGTTTATAAGTTCCATGATGATACGTTCCATGGCCTTGCAGACCAGGCTCGTCAGGCTAATGGGGCGGTAGTTCCCAGGGTCCGTGGTGGCTCCCCCCTTGTGGAGTGTGATAACCTTTGCTGTGCATCATTCAGCAGGCACAAAGCCTGAGGTGAGGCTATGATTGAACATGATACTCAGGTGGGGTGCCAGTTCGTTCTGTAGTTCGTGTAGAACGCAGCATGAGATGTTGTCTGGTCCCATGGATGCTGTGTTCTTGGCTTTGGAGAGTGTGGTTTTTACCTGTGCAGCTGTGCTTACAGGAACTTTGCATTCTTCCGGTATAGAGATGGGCTCTTTAGGGGGTGAGAGAGGGGTAAAGTTAGCACTGAACCTATCTGCCAGGATGTTGGCAATATCAGTTGGGTCTGTATATTTAGTGCCATTGTGCTGTAACTCAAAGCAGATCTGAGTGTTGCCATTGAGATTCTTGACATAGCTATAGAATGCTTTGTGGTTGTCTTTAAAATCAGTAGTGATTTTGTTTTCATAACTAGCTTTGGAGGATTTTATCAGTGATCGCAGCTTCTTACTGAGGCTTACCAGGGAGCTCCTCCACTCGTAGGATTTTACTCTCTTTTGCAAGAGTTTCTTCCTTCTGTTGTACAGTTTGTTTATGGCAGAGGACCACCAGATTGGCTTCCTTTTTTTCGAGGATAGTGTCTTGGTTCTGTTTGGGATAGCACGATCCATGCACTCATGTAAGTGCTTATAAAGTGCAGCTGTGTAGGATTCAGTAGTCGTAACTGTATTGTCCATTTGCATGGGTGTCATGAAGTTCACCACTTCTGTCTTAAGAAGCATGAAGTTGGCTTTGGAGAAATTTTTTACCATGGTTTCCTTAATGGGGGGTGGAGGCAGGATGTAGATATCTAGGGTAATTAGCTTATGGTTGGAGCAGACCAATGAGGCGTTGACTTCAGGGGTGGAACACCGGTCACTCATATTGGTAATAACTAGATCCAGGATACTGTTGCCCCGGTGGGGGTGTGGATAAGATGATCCAGGGCTTTGGAGGTTATGAATTCCAGAAAGTGTTGAGCGAAGGAGTTGGTACATGAGTAGTTTTCCCAGTTAATGGTGGAGTAGTTGACATCGCCCATTATTAGGGTGTTTGGGTGAACCCTAATATTTTCCATTACATGAAGAAAAGAGGAGTGGGAATCCTGGGGCATGGTGGGTGATCTGTAGCAAGCTACAATTTGGATTGCAGTTTTGCCCAGAGTTAGTTGCACTTGGATAACCTTGGCTGCATTATGCTGAGCAACTATCCTAGAGGTGTGGATACCCTTAATGAATATGGACACACCTCCGCCTTTGGTGTTCGGGTCCAGGTTACATGGCCAAAAAGTGTGGTATGAGTTATAGCCTGGTAGTGCAGGGGTGCTGTCTGGAGCCTTGAACCAGGTCTCAGTCACTGCACAGATATCGATGTTCTCCATTTTAAGGAGTGCCTCGAGTGAGTGCATTTTGAGATTTAAACTTCTAGCATTGAGTAGCATCACCCTCAGTTTTTGCTTGCCTGTTCCTGTTACTGTGGTGAATTTGTCATTTGAACCTTTGCCTAAAAAAGGCACTATAGGGGCGGCAAGAACCTTATCCAGTATCCGGAATCCCAGGGGTGACAGTTGCAAGCCATCTCTGGCAAAGCATCGTGGTCTGTCAACCATGTCATCCCAGGCAGACAGATACTGGATCCCTTTAGAATGGCACCAGAAGCTTAGCCAATTGTTGAAGTCAATCATTTTGTCCTTGTTCTGCGGCATCATTCTGGGTGATGGCAGAATGCTACTCAGGGCTAGGGTCATACCTGCCAGGCTACAAGATCGGAGAGCTCTTCCATGTCTCTTTTCATGTAGTCCAGGGAGGTACGTCTCAGGTCATTCACACCAACATGGACAATGACAGAGTCATATTTGTACTTGTTGTTGAGTGACCTGAGTGTGTGGGTTATGTGGCGGATCCTGGCACCCGACAGGCAGCTGACAGTAACCTTCTCCTTGTTTAGCCTGGTGAGTGGGACATCAATGTGCCTGACTATAGAGTCGCCTATGCCTAGTGTGTTGGGTACGTTGTTTTGCCTTATTGGCTGTGGTTGAGTGGCACACTGAGTCTGTGGGCTATGTGTCATTTGGGTTGTATTGGGGGATGGAGGTTGCTTGCATTTCTGCTTTGGAGGTCTCTGTTGCTTGAGCAGATTATTATTGAGAGCCTCCGTGAATGTTTTTGTGTTTCTATGTGTGGATTTTGGTGGTGTAGATTTAGTGAGACTATGTGATGAGTGTGGTGTGGTGCAAGTGTTTACCTTCTCCTCTTGACTGTCAAGTTCAGTCTTGACTGGAGAGAGCTTTACCTCCAGTTGGCTAGATAAGTGCATCTCTCACAGGTTGTAGTGTTGGGTGGTAGGAGGAGAGGGTTGTCTGTGTACATGAGGCAATTTCTACATTGCCCCAAGATGCCCAGATTCATCAGATAGACAGGAGAGAACACTGGGAGCTGACCCTTGGACATGCCTGAATAAAAAACTATTTTCCTCTAGATAAGTGAGGAAAGTGAGTACAAGAGCTGTTTTTCTCTAAGCAAGTGAGGAAAGTAAGTACCAAAACTGTTTTCCTCTAGGTAATGAGGAAGGTTGAGTGCTGTAGTAATTAATAGGTTATTTAGTGCTTACAAGTTCTGAACAACTGCTGATCACGAATAAGCAAATTCAAGTGCTAAAAGTAAAAATCTGTATCTGGACTAAACTAGTTACAGGAAAGGGGGGAAATAAGTGCAAATGTGGCTTTTTAATCAGAAAGTTGAGAGAGATGGAAAAACTGCCCAAACGGCCAATAACTACAATTTCTGGGCCAGAACCACTCCTTATGTGGTAGATAGGTTACCTAGTGCTTACCACTCCCACTGATAAGCTAGAAGGCTTCCCTCCAACAAAGAAAGCTTGGGGGGTGCCTCAGAAGCTTACATATAGTCCTGGATACAGAAAATCTGAATCTGGACTACACTAGTTACAGCAAAGGATTTTATATATATATATATATATATATATATATATATATATATATATATATATATATATATATACATAGAAAAGTAGCTAAAACAGCAGTCAAAACAATTCAAATGCAGTGCAAGCTAGCACACTTGAGTATGTAGCAATGTTAGACCAAACAGTTTAAAAAATGCAATTAAATTAAAAATGACTAAAAACAATGCAGAAGGAGACTATTAGGTAGAATGAGGTAAAGAGATGGGACTGGGGGTAGTGTCCCAGATCAAATCTACAGTGGGGGCGGACAACTGCAAAAGCCTTCAAATTTAAACAACAACAACACAGGAATATGGAGGGTGGGTATGGGAAAACCAACACCTTCAGCAGAGATCTGAAAAACTATACAGTGAAGCAAAAATAACAGTGCACAACTCTGAAGTCAGTCAGCAATGATATAAAATTAGTCAAACAACAATTACCAGCACACAGCTCTGAAGTGCCAGAAAAATATACTCAGCTCTGTATATCTCCAGATAGTTTGAAGAGCACTCTTTCAGGACACAGGAAGGCTCTAGCAATGATATGCAAACTTTTTTACTAAGAGGGTCTAACTTTATGCAAGTAATCCTTGAGATGGTCAGGTAACACACAGGATGTAACCAGTTATACCAACGTAAGACACAGAGAAATAGGGGGAGGGGGGAAACACACCTTCAGCAGAGATCTGAAAAACTATACAGTGAAGCAAAAATAACAGTGCACAACTCTGAAGTCAGCCAGCAATGATATAAAATTAGTCAAACAACAATTACCAGTACACAACTCTGAAGTGCCAGAAAAATATACTCAGCTCTGTATATCTCCAGATAGTTTGAAGAACACTCTTTCAGGACACAGGAAGGCTCTAGCAATGATATGCAGACTTTTTTACTAAGAGGGTCTAACTTTATGCAAGTAATCCTTGAGATGGTCAGATAACACACAGGAAGTTACCAGTTATACCAACTTAAGACACAGAGAAATAGGGGGAGAGGGGAAAAACACCTTCAGCAGAGATCTGAAAAACTATACAGTGAAGCAAAAATAACAGTGCATATATATAATAGGTAGTAATAGTTATTCGGTATACTCAAGGTATAACATGGTGGGCTTAATTTGTTAATTGATTTACAAATTACAGTATACTTTACATAATTATTGTAAAGAAAATGTAAAGGTATAGACTTAAAATACAGAAAGCATAAGTTTAGTAAACTATTAAGATAAGTTATCTAAAGAATAGGTAGTAATAGTTATTCAATGCACTTAAGGCATAACAGGGCAGGCTTAATTTGTTAATTAGTTTACAGATTACAGTACACTTTGCATAATTATTGTACATTAGTCAGAAAATTAAAAGGACACTATCAGACAATGCAAACGTATAGACTTGAAATACAGAAAGTATAGCTTTTAGTAAATGATTATAGCTCATAAATATTCATAAAAGTTAAAAAAGTAGTATTATAGAGAACATTTAAATGAAAATTTATAGACACAAGTTAACACAGAATATGGTAATTATTCTTCAAGACCACTTATAAAGTTATCTCTTTAGTGCAGTTTTCTATTAGTCTTCAGAAAATAGCCATCATGTTTGATAGGCTATACAATATAAAAAAAAGTACAATGTTTAAAGATTTAAATCTATAAGCAACAAAAGAATGTTTCATTTGCTATAAGAGAGAGACATTGTAGTATACTAAGGCATCAGTTCATAAGGTAAAAAATCATAGGTAATAAACAGTGTAACTTTACCATTACAGCATACACAGATATGGAAGAAAAATAGGCAGGATTAACAGTTTGTACTCTGTCTAACTTAAATAAAGTTTCATAAAGTCAGATTAATCAGATTTAAAAGCCATAGAATTAAAAGACACTCATTTTCAGAATAATACACAGGTTTTAAATATATCACTCATACATCAGAACTTAGACTTAAAGACTCTAAAGACTATGACTCTAGGTAATATAAAAATCAAATCATAAAGTTAACAGACTTCAAGCCTAGTGGTCAAAATTAAAATTGCAAGTTTATTCACCAGATAAAGAAAAAACAATTGCCTAGTTATAATTAAATCATAAAGTTAAAAGACTTCAATCCAAACAGACTATAAATGATCAAGTAACACCTAGTGGTCAAAATTAAAATTGCTGATTTACCAAATAAAAAATGTATTTTCAGTTTATGAGTCAGGTAGCACAAAGCTGTATACAGCAGTTAGCAATACAAATGAAAGGTAATCACAGAAGTAGGTCCCTGTAGACTTTTGTCAGGGACCTCAGGGGGAACTGTTAGATTAGGGACTTCCATTTTAAAGTAGTTATTAGACATTAGACAGGCTAAAGGGTAAAATAGGCCTAGAAATTGTGCTTCATTTATGCATAAAAGACAGTTAAGCAGAAAGAAAGTATAACCTTGCTTGTTAAGCAAGAGAGACAGTTCATTAAAAAGGAAAGATAAGCATAAAGTGTGCAGAAAATAGAGACATAGAGAATGTTTTTTTCTCAAGTGAAAGATACAATCTTTCCAGCTACAGAATGTTCCTTAATGGAATGTTAAATAAAGCACATATGAGACAAGGCCTGAGACCAAGACTAAGGGGAGTAAATGCAGTTTATAAAGGAAAATCACTGGATTGAAGCAATATAATATGTTGTGTTCAGGATAGCAGTTCAATTAAGGTTAGTTAGTTAGTTAGTTTGTTCGACCTGACATTACAGAAAAGATTTCAGAAACATTAGCCTGAGTACTGAAGTCAGGTCAAATAAAGACTGGTTCAATTTACATCATTCAGGACAATCAGAAGATATGTGCAGAATATATTTAGCAGCATTGTTATTATCAGCACTGTTATAAAGACAGTATTCAGATATTGTGAACATCTAATAAAGCCTTATTAAATGAACTACAGTGGTTGGAGAATTCATTCTGAAAAGTACACAAGACTTGGCCCATAAAGGAGAGACTGGCACCTGTTTCAACATAAGTTTGGGTAATTAACAGATAAAGAATTTTGGCTTAGTCTCATTTCAGTGTTTCCAGTTAATTACAGTACAGTACAGTCTTATTAGTTCTTACACACACCAAAATAAGTTGCTTGTATAATGAAATCCCTGTTCTCTACAACTGCAGTATACATACATGAATAGATGTGACCTTCAGTTACAGCTCCTTGTATGAATGCATACATTAAAATGTTTGCTTGTGATAAAAATGAATGAATACATAAATAATGACCAAAAAGTGTATGTTGACTTACTACTGTGCAAACCATACAGTGCATCCCATTGCACACTCGCAATGGCCTCCCAACCTCTTAGTTCAGGAATCAAAGACCCAGCAATCAGGAACATATTTCAAATATTTCTCTTATTTACGTATAAAGTTATATTATCAACCATCTTCTGCAGTATACAAAGTTAGAAGTTTACATACTTCATATTATTTACTGACTGTAATCTACAACATTTTGCCATAAAACAACTAGTCTTACAAGGAACACACCTAAATAATTCTCAATTTATTTGCTCAAGAATTCTGGTCAAAGCCAAAAAATAACTGTGGCAGGGCAAAATGGACATATTGTAAATGTTACATTTTTATCTGTTTGCTAACCAGGTAAACCTACTGGGAAAAGTGTCTCTTTTTAGGGGTGATCCAGGAGTTCTGTCTGAGTGACTTGTTCACAGTCATACCATAGGCAAATGGAGGTAGGAGGGTTCAAGCTCTGTACCTTTGACTACAGGAAGCAATTCATTAGTAGCTCAGATCCTTGAGTGCAAGGCAACTCTAAATCAAGTAAAAGGTTAGCATAACTACCACAGGTGTTGCATGGACATGCATTTTCTAAACAATGACAGCTATGAAACTCTAATGACTAATTTATATGAAGGGATGTCTGGCAGTTGGTGGGGAGGATTATGTCTCACGGGTACAGGGTTTGATTGTTCACACAGCTCCGTCCTTCACAAATGTAGTACTTACTCCTTCCCGATAGTTTCAGAGCAGTGACAACTCCCAAAGATGAACCTTTTTCCCTGTTCTACTTCCATTATATAGAAAATGTTACTTCTCATCACCTTGTACAACTCATCTAGATTTAATCCTTTACAGTGTGAGAGGAGGGATACATACCTTTGTTGACTGTCCATAACCAAGAACTTTTAAAACTCCAAGAAAATAAAAACTTTAAAGCAAATTCAAAGTTAAAAAATGCATTAAAATATAAACAAAAGACAAGAAACAATGCAAGTATGCAAACCTTAAGTGAAGAATTCTGAAATAGTCACACAGCTGCTGTAGCGGTCGCAGAACAGTGGTAGCTCTTAAATATTTCTTTAAAAAATGCTACTTCTTATCCCTTCCCACAAATCAGATATGTTTCATCCCTTTGCTTGCAGATGATGGAAAGCAAATATTTGCTAGCTGGCCCTAATCAAGAATTAAAGATCCAAGAAAAATCCAAAAAATAATTTTTATTGAAACAGTAATGAAATTATGACAAAAATTAAAAACAAAAACAAGAACAGTTAAGGATAAATGCAATTAAGACATTTCAAACTATATACAATATAATAGCCATAACAACTGTAGAATGATGCTTTTCATGTTTATATCTTACACTTTCAAGGGTTCATAGGTAAGTACTAGGCAATTTACAGGCTAGAACCAGCCTAGCCTATAACCCATATTCAAAAGATCCCATCAGCCTCAAAGAGGGCAATACGAGATAGACCTGGGGAGAATTTGAGGTTGCCCAAACAACAATCTAGGTTTTTCTTCAAGGTGTCAAATGTTGCTACTTTGCTTGGCATACAGAGGAAGTTTATTCCAGAGGTGAGGGATATATTGGGACATGAATCCATCATAGCTGCAGGTCTTATTTATTTGTTGATGAAGATTTAGTTCCTTTAACCTGGTATTTGAGGAACCATTTTTTTTCTGTGAAGGAACAGAAAGTCAAATGCAGTTGCATCTTTCATGGCTCACAAGGCTAAGCATAGATCCCCACGGAGGAGTCCATAAGAAACTAAGAAACTGAATACAGAGAGAAGTTTGACAGATTTTTGAGGCTGTTAATCTTTTTAATTTGAAATCAGTGAGGTCTCTTAAGTTGATTTATATGTTTAGACAAATACATGCCAAAAGAGGTATTCTATTCAATAATGGGTCAGAAGAGATGGGAATAAAAGGAAATTAAGACTTATTTGAATCTAGAGGAGATGCCTTTGAAATTAGATAGAAAGCTTTTTTTTTACTCTGCAGTGACATGATAGTTAAACAGTAAGGAAACATGAATGCCTAGATCTCTTACAACAGTGTCTGTAGATGGTCATGTCAGATGTATGGAAAGAGAAAAAGTTTTGTTTACCAAAATTAACTATACTATATTTTTCTTATTTAATTTAAGACCATTATCCTTGCATCAATTCTTAACATGGCCTAACTCATATTGGAGCAAATGCAAGTCAGTGGAAGATTGAGCGACAACTCCCAATTTACATTCATCGGCAAACTTAGCCATTGACCAGGTCTGAGAAATAGATACCAAATTAGACAGGACCCTACACTGAGCCCAGAAGTATACCCCTAGTAACTTACTTGCTTTGAGAAGTGACACCTGCAATTCTAATCACATGGTTCTGTCAGAAAACCAGTTAACTTTCCACTGCAGAACATAAGGATTTATGTTTCAGATTCACAAGCTTGTCAGCACAGTTCTGTCAGAAAACCAGTTAGCTTTCCACTGCACAATATATGTGTCTTTCGGCTTTTCCAGGTTAGGGGTCGCCACAGCGGAACTCCGGTCCGCTAATGATTGGTAGTGGATTTTTACGTACCGGGTTACCAGCCCTGACGCACAACCTTCAACGAAGGCACTCCCCATTCACGTATGCCTACACACAGAAGACGCTCTAGCTGAGAATCGAATGGGACAACATCTTGCTATGAGGTGACAACGCTACTGCAGCACCACCACCACATAATATAAGGATTTATATTTCAGATTCACAAACTTGTCAGTACAGTTCTGTCAGAAAACCAGTTAGCTTTCCACTGCACAATATAAGGATTTATATTTCAGATTCACAAGCTTGTCAATACTGCAAGCATAGAGAATATGCTCAATAGGGGTTTAGATAGAACATATTCAGCACTGAGAACTGGACAACCTGGTAAAGTATCTAGGCCATGGATGAGGTATTCTTAGCTTTTAAGATGGCTGACAGGACTTGTTCAACAGTAATTAAAGGAGGTGGCTGGGATTGTGCAATCTGTGGACTAGCTATACTTGAAGATGGAGTACAATTTGCACTAAATTTGTCAGCTAGGATATTAGGTATTTCCTTTGCATCAAAGTGGACAGAAATGTTCTGGACTAGCTCTGAAGATTGTTGGATGTCAATCATTACCTCTATGATATAGGTAAAGAATGATTTTAATTATTTTTGGTTTTAGTGGCTATTTTAAGTTCATATTTAGCTTTGAGCTTCCTAAAGTTTCCCTTAAGTTCTTTACTAGCTCACTTAAAGGACCACTATGGGCAAATGATGAAGAAAACATATATTTTTTATTTTGCCATGATTTAATACACCTCCCAAAGCTGCCTTCAGCAAAATAAGTTCTCATTCCTAATTTTATTTTGTTTTTACTCTTGTCTGCCCTCATGGGGACAGACATGGCGATTCCTTTGGAAAGCTAAATCTGTCCTATAATGCAGACTGTGAGGACAAATAGCCCTACCATTTGTTGTCAGACTAGACTTCCATTCACTTAGAATGGAACTCCTGAAAAAAACTGCCAAGTTTGAGAGTCTGCAGCTCATGTGTCATTGACTGGTATGCACTGAGTTTTACAAATGTTGTTCCTACTGATGTACTACACATTCACTGAAAGAAACTTGCAAAAGTGTCAACAAATTACTGAGATAAAAAAGACTTTTCACAAGGAGCAGTTTTGCAAGTTTCAGTACCTGGCCAGGTTAGTCCTCCCATCTCCCCTCCTTCAGTGAGCTACAGTCTCACATTTCCAGCTTTGCTAGATTCAACTATTTAGTCAGCTTTGCATGACAATAGAAATAGAAAAATAGCCTGGTGTGCCACTAAAACTGTTCCCGTGTATGTCTCTTCACTTCTGAATAGCAATTCCCAAGAATAAAAAAAAAAAAGCAAACTCATCAGTCCAGAGTTTAGGCTAGTCTATCCATTTTTTAAAATGTGCACAGTAAAATATTCAACTTGTAATACATTTTGGCTGCTGACATGGCTATCTTTACATAGTTATTCTCTTATAGTATAACCTGAACTTATGGTATTTAATGATAAATTTTACAACAAATCTCAGTTTCTTAACAATGACATCCCAAGCCTCTGATGTGACCTAGTACTTTCTTACTATTGCTTTATGTAGTTTGTCTTAGTTGTATATTTGTAGTGTGTTTCTCATCCTCTCAGCAACAGATTCCTGGAGAAGCATATACTTTTATTGAAAGAGTACCAGCAGCTGTAGCAGTGATACCACACTCCAAAACAATGCACTCAAACATAGTACTGACAAACACAAGGGAATGTATATGTCTGAATCAAGCAGTGATGAAATTGCTAGGGACTTCACTGAGCAAAATTATACTCTTAATTTTTCCATTTCATAATGCATAACATTCGCACCACACTTACAAAGGCACACCTCCACCTTCCACAAACACAGCAACCCACACCCACACAACTGCTATGGTTTCTCCCTTCAGTTATTGCAAGCCAAGAATAACACTTTTGAATAAGGATACCTACCAGACAAGTCTGCATAGTGCACTTGGTCTACCTGCATCATCGCAGCTCGGGTTCCCCCCCCCCCCCAGCAACTGCAACATTGCCAGATAAAAACACTGCTACGGTCCGGTTTCTCCCTACATTATTGCAAGCCAAGAATAAAGTATAGTTGTGTACTCTTACCATAAATGTAGATGTTCGAGTATGTTCACTGTTACAGTCATTACTGTAGGAGTCGTCCTGCTGGCAGCAGCCCTAGATCGGCCAGAGTCCCAAAGTTGGGTCCAACATCGGCTGAAGTCGCTCCTGCCCTGACATCAGTGTGCCAGAGGTATAAAGACCTCAGCCTATGCCATTTTCCCCAGTTTTTCTTGCCCCAGATGTCAGGTGCCCAAAAATAAAGGCCAAAAGCTTAATCAAAAAGAATAAGCAAACATAAACCAGAACATTCCCAAATATGACCAGCAAAAATACCTTGGAGAAAAAAGAAATGTCAAGGAGACACAGACAGCACTCAAAGAACAACAAAAGGGGGGACAGGAGGAGGGGTAACCCAGACTGTAACAGTGGACATACTCGAACATCTACATTTATGGTAAGAGTACACAACTGTACTATGTTCTTCATGGTTCACTGTTACAGTCATTACTGTAGGGTTGAATCCCAAAGCTAAGAAAGGGTGGATGGAGAAGGAACAAAAGGGGTGGCCAGAAAACCCTGCAGGACTGCAGAGGCAAATTCCTGCCCTAGATTTAGAATAGAGAGGGAGATTGTAGTGCTTAGAAAAAGTATGCACAGAACTCAAAGTTGCAGCTTCTAAGATCTCCTTGGTAGGAACTCCACTGAGAAAAGCTGCCGAAGTGGCAGTAGCTCTGGTAGAATGTGTTCTGACATTAACAGGAACAGGCTTACCATGATGAGAGTAACAGAAAGTACAGTTTTGTACCTACCATAAATGTAGATGTTCGAGTGTTAATACAGCTGCAGTAATCACAGATGGGTTTTCTGCCGTCAGGCGGTCCCTCGGTCGGCCGAATTCCAAAGTCTTGGTCCGGCGTCGGTTGTTGTCGCTCTCTCTCCTGACATCAGCGAGGCCAGAGTATATAAGACACAGCCGACGCCATGTTCTTCAGTCTTTCTTGCCCCAGATGTCAGGTGCCCCCAGAAGGGAGGCAATACATAAATAATGCTACTATGTATATACAAACAATGCAATATCATCCAAAATTAGTAGTTGCAAGCAAATGACCATAGAAGGATAACCCAGTCAGGCACAATGAAGAGGGTGTCCGGCCCCTATGCCTTTACCAAGTGGGGAAGGAGGGAGGGTAACCTGTACTGCAGCTGTATTAGCACTCGAACATCTACATTTATGGTAGGTACAAAACTGTACTATGTTCATCGTGCATACAGCTGCAGTAATCACAGATGGGTAGAGTCCCAAAGCTACGCAGAGGGTGGTAGGTCTTAGGAGGAACTGGGCTGAGCCAGAATGCCCTGCAACACAGCAGTGGCAAAGCCTGCTCTAGTTCTGGAATATAAAGGCAGGTGGTAGTGTTTTGTGAAGGTATGCACAGAACTCCAGGTGGCTGCTTCCAAAATATCTTTGGTAGGAACTCCTCTGAGGAAGGCTGTAGAGGTAGCTGTGGCCCTGGTGGAGTGTGATCTAATACCTGTAGGAAGCATTTTCCCATGATAGGAATAGCAAAACCGTATGCAGTGGCCTATCCACTTTGAAATAGTCTGCTTGGTAACTGGCTTCCCTTGAGCCCCTACAGCATAGGACACAAAGAGTTGTTCTGATTTCCTGAAGGACTTTGTTCTGTCCAAATAATAACGTAGCTGCCTATGGATGTCTAGAGAGTGTCGCAGCTTTCCCCCCTTATTTTGAGGATTGGGGAAAAAGGTAGGAAGGTGTATGGCTTGATTTAAAGCTACCCTGGATACCACTTTAGGCATAAAAGATGGGTTGGTACGAAGGGAAACCCTGTCCTGATGGAAAATGAGAAAGGGCTGCACCGCCATGAGGGCCTGTAGTTCCGAAACCCTACGAGCTGACGTGACAGCCAGAAGGAAGGCTGTTTTCCAGGACAAATATTGCAAATCTGTTGAGGCAGCTGGTTCAAAAGGGGGCAATGTTAATTTTTCTAGTATGTAATTAAGATCCCAGGCTGGTATTGGTTGTTTCCTTGGTGGTCTTATATTCTTAGCCCCTCTGAGGAACTGTCGTAAGAGTGGGTGAGAAAATAAAGGAGGATCCGTGTTGAATTCTGCAGAAATGGCTGAGGCATGTATTTTTATGGAAGAAAATGATAGTCCACTGTTCAGCAGTTCTGTTAGGTACTGTAATACCTGAGGCAAGTTCAGTTTTCTAGGGTCCTGGCCTTTTTTCTCATTCCAAGAGCAAAACCGCTTCCATTTTGCGGAGTAAGCTTTTCTAGTAGATGGCTTTCTGGCCTCCAAAATGACATCCAGCACCTCCTTGGAGAGTAGGGTCTGTTGTGGTGTTAAGGAATTTTCCATGCAGCGAGATTGAGTGTTTTCAGCTGACTGTGAAGAGTTTTGTAGTTGTGCTGAGTCAGCAGAAGAGGCATTAGAGGCAGGGACCAGGGAGGAGTACGTGTTAGGCTCCTCAGCAGTGGGTACCAATGCTGCCTTGGCCAATCTGGAGCTATCAGTATCATCTTTGGTCTGTCTGCTCTTGCTTTCAAAAGCACCTTGGGCAGAAGAGGCAGAGGTGGGAAAGCGTATACTGTCCAAGTTGTCCAACTGAATGAAAGGGCGTCCACTCTCCAGGCCTTTGGATGGAAGGTCCTTGAACAAAACTTTTTCAATTGATGGTTCATGTGGGAGGCAAAAAGATCTATGTCTGGCCTCCCCCACGTTTGGATTATCTGTGTAAACACCTGAGGATGTAACTTCCATTCGTGTGGGTCTGTCATATTTCTGCTTAGATTGTCTGCCAGTGTGTTTTCCAATCCTGGCAAGTACTGTGCTTGAAGTTCGATTTGCCATTCCAGAGCCAAGTTCCAAAGAGTCATGGCTAGTCTGCACAAGGGGTATGAATGTGTTCCTCCTTGTTTGTTTATGTACCACATTACTGTGGTGTTGTCTGTTCTTATCAGTAATTGTCCTGGATGTAGGAAGTCCTTGAAAGCTGTAATTGCATTTATTACTGCTAGCATTTCTTTTTGATTGATGTGAAGGTGCTTTTCCTTTTGGGACCATTCGTCCTGAATGCACCTGTCTGTCATGTGCGCCCCCCAGGCGTAATCTGAAGCGTCTGTTGTGATCACTTGCTTTGCTTGAGGCTTGCAGAATGGGAGGCCTGTGTTTGCTTGGCATGCTTGGGCCCGCCATAGAAATTCCTTTTGCAAACATGGAATTATTGGTATTATTATTTCCAAACTGTGGCTGTGTTGAGACCATAAGTTTTTAGGTACCATTGAAGTTTCCTCATATGCAGCTTTGCACATGGGATTAAAAGAATGCAAGATGCCATGAAACCCAGAGCCTGCAGGATTTTCCTTGCAGTAAGCCTGGTACATTTTGCTAGTATTTTGAAGTACTGAGTTAGTTGCCCTTGCTTTTCTGGCGTAAGATAGGCCATCTGGGTGTTTGTGTCCAAGTTGGCACCCAGGAAAGTTATTTCCTGAGATGGAGTCAGCCTGGATTTCTCTTTGTTGATGGTGTATCCCAGAGAGTGCAGTAATCGTGTCACATATGCCAGATGTTCCAGAAGTATGTGTTTGCTGTCCGCTTGGATCAGGCAGTCGTCCAGATAAGGGTAAATTTGTATCCCTTGAAGTCTGCAGTAGGCAATCACTGATGCCAGGCACTTTGTGAATACTCTGGGCGCAGTAGATAAGCCAAAGGGCAATGCAGAGAATTGATAGTGGATTGGACCTGCAAGAAATCTGAGGTATCTTCTGCAGCTTTGTCTGATTGGGACATGCAGGTATGCCTCCTTGAGGTCCAATGTTACCAGCCAAAACTCCTTGCCCAGCATGGGAAGAAGCTGCTGTAATGTGAGCATCTTGAATTTTGCTACGAGTAAAACTGTGTTTAGGATGGATAAGTCCAGAATGGGTCTCCAGTCGGTTCCTTTCCTTGGTACCAGAAAAAATCTTGAATAAAAACCTTGACCTTGCTCGTGAGTAGGTACCTCTTGAATAGCTCTCATTTTTATGAGCTTTGAAATTTGTAGTTGTGCCTCTGCCCTTTGATTGTGTGGCAGGTTTGGCATGCCTCTCATGGTTGGAAGAGTGTGAAATTGAAATTTGTAGCCTCTGTTTATAATATCTAGGATCCATTTGTCTGTTGTGACAATATGCCAATTTTTTGCAAATAATGCTAGCTTTCCTCCCAAAGGTGCTGCCAGCTGAGACATGCTGGGCATGGAAATGAAGGAGTCATTGGTTTTGTTTCCTGTACTGTTGTGCACTGTCTTCGCCACCTCTTGGTGCTGGAGATTGCCATTGTCGACCTCTATATGATCCTTGTGATTGTCCCCTGCTCCTTGTGCGTCTGTATCTACCTCTTTGGGGCTTGTCAGTAGCTGGAAAGGACCAGTTTTTTGAAGGCCAATTCCTGCTGAAACGTGGTGGTTGGACCTGTAAAAAGGCTTTGACAGTTTGCATAGATTTGGCTTTTTCTTCCATTTTCCATAATATCTCCTCAGCATTTGTACCAAACAGCACATCCTTTTGTAAAGGAGCATCTAGAAGCTTAGCTTTCACATGATCAGGCAAGTTTTGTTCTCTAAGCCAGGCATGTCTGCGAATGACTGATCCTGTAGCAGCAGCTCTACTTGAGGCCTCTAGGGCATCATAACCACATTGTAAGGTGTGTTTACCCACCTGCTCTGCACTATGCATCATATCTTGTAACTCATTCAAATCTGGTTGTTCAGGTTGAGACATTTTATTCCTTAATTGACATAACAAGAACTGTTGATATTTAAGCATATGAAACTGACAATTCAAGGCCCTCATGGCTAAGGTAGCCGAAGTATATACCTTGTTTCCCCACCTTTCTAAGGATCTTGAATCTCTTTCTGCAGGGAGAGGATTCTTGGCAGTGGAGGCCTTCAATCCCTTGGGGCCTTGAGAAATGGTTTCAGGGTCAGCATTATGGCTTTTGAAGAGAAATTGGTGAGAGTTAGGCACTCTATAGTACCTATCAGGTTTGACTGGTGCAGGAGGCAGAGAATCCGGGTTAAGGCAAGCCTCCGCATAGACATCATCCAGTATGTCCAAAACAGGGGGTATGGCCAGAGGTCTGTGTTGAGGTAACAAAAGAAATTCCCTAAGTCTTTTCTTGGAATCTGAAAAGTCTTGGCCTTCCCAATGGAAGTGTTCCCTCAAAGTGTGCAAGGTTTCCCCAAAGGAAAAGTCCTCAGGAGGAGATACAGAAGGGATGGATTGCTCTGCATCCGAATCCTCAAAAGGAGAGTAAGATTGTTCCTCTATATCAGAATGTTCTGATAAAATGGATCCCTGATCAGAAGAGGGAGAATCTTCCTCCACTCTGGGTCTCTTGTCTGGAGGGGGTTGCGAACCCCTGATAAGTGTAATTAAATCCTCAGCCATTTTAAGCATCTGTCTTTTAGGCATGGGGCCTGGGGGTGGGCCCTGTGCAACAGGCCTCTTGGGATGCCTGGCTGCTTTGGATTTAGTAAAGGCCTTAATAGAAAAAGAAGATGAAGGTCTAAAGACGCCCTGGGTGGAAGTGGACCTATCCACATTAGTAGGCTCAACAAAGGCTTCGGTGTTTGTAGTCTGGGAAAGGGCCGAGGTACCAGCGGTCTCGGGTGCAGAGGACACTGCCAAAGGAGTGTCGTCGGTAGTCAGGGACTGCAAAGGCGTCTCGCTGAGAACTGGTCCACTTGGAGCCTGTTTTGGCGTGGTGTCGGCTGGGACCGTGGGCCTCGCGTGTCGGTCCTTGTCCTTTTTGGACACGGTAGTCGGAGTATCCGGCGACATTTTATAATCAAAAGCGTTACTAAAATAAATGGGCTTAACTCACCCGACGCTTGATAGTGCGCTTTATTGAAAGTGACAGCGGAGACGCCGCGTCGTGGTCTGGGCCTAAACAAGGTATGCAAAGGGAATGGAAATCCTTATGCGGTATTTGCTTCCCACAAGAAATACAATTATTAACTTTTTCTGACATCGGTCTGAGGCAAGAAAAGTTTCCCCAACGGGGTACTTAGCTTTAATGAAGACTTCGGTTTCCAATATTTTCATAATACAGGAGCTGGCCGACCGGCACTTGCGAACTGCTTCTGCTTCGGGCATCGCGCGGCAAAAAAGACTGGAGAACATAGCGTCGGCTGTGTCTTATATACTCTGGCCTCGCTGACGTCAGGAGAGAGAGCGACAACAACCGACGCTGGACCAAGACTTTGGAATTCGGCCGACCGAGGGACCGCCTGATGGCAGAAAACCCATCTGTGATTACTGCAGCTGTATGCACGA
Organism: Protopterus annectens; assembly: GCF_019279795.1. NCBI lineage: Eukaryota > Metazoa > Chordata > Ceratodontiformes > Protopteridae > Protopterus > Protopterus annectens. The sequence goes on along the minus strand of NC_056732.1, from coordinate 1,841,689,621 downwards.
TGAACATCTTGATGCAGTGGGCAATCCACTTAGAAATAGTCTGCTTAGTGATTGCTGTCCCCTGTGAGGTAGAAGCATAAGCCACGAACAATTGGTCCGATTTCCTGAAAAACTTGGTCCTGTCCAGGTAAAAACGAAGCTACCTGTGTATATCTAAAGAATGCAAAATACTTTCCTCTTCACTTTGAGGATTAGGATAAAAGGTAGGCAAATGAATAGTCTGATTCAAGGCTACTTTCGAAACCACCTTAGGCATAAAGGTGGGATTAGTCCTCAGGGACACCCTGTCCTGATGAAAAATAATAAAGGGTTCTACAGCCATGAGAGCTTGCAATTCCGAAACTGTTCTGGCAGAGGTAATGACTAAAAGAAAAGCAGTTTTCCATGATAAAAACTTTAAATCTGTGGAAGCTACAGGTTCAAAAGGAGATAAACTTAACTTTTTCAAAACAAAGTTGAGATCCCAAGTGGGAACTGGTGCTCTTAAAGGAGGCCTTATATTCTTCACCCCTCTCATATATTGCTTAAGTAACGGATGAGAAAAGATTGGGGGATCCGTATTGTAATGTGCAGAAATAGCAGAAGCATGAATTTTGATAGATGAAAAAGATAGGCCCTTATGTAACATCTCTGTTAGGTATTGTAAAATCAGAGGAATGTTTGGAACTGCAGAATCAAAACCCTGGGCCTGAGTCCAGGAGCAAAATCTTTTCCATTTACCTGCATAAGATTTCCTGGTGATGGGCCATCTAGCTTCAAGAATTACGTCCAGTACCTGTTTGGTAAGGGTAGAACTGTTTAAAGACCCTAGATCCGCCAGGCTGCTAGATTCAGAGTTTTGACATGGCTGTGCAGGATCTGGCCATCTCGTTGAGACAGTAGATGTGGAAGTTGTGGCAAAATCCAGGGTGGACCCTGAGCCAGGTTCATCAGGGTGGAATGCCAGAATTGCCGAGGCCAGTTGGGAGCCAGTAAAATCATTTGCGGTCTGTCCTGTTTGATTTTCAGAAGTACCCGAGGAAGAAGAGGCAAAGGAGGAAAAGCATATACTGAGAGGTGCTTCCAACTGAATGAAAGAGCATCCACTTTCCATGCTAGCTTGTGGTAGGTCCTCATGCACAACGTTTGAAGTTGATGGTTTTGGGGAGATGCAAAAAGATCTATGTCCGGGCACCCCCATGCTTCCGTTATCATCCTGAATATCCGAACATCCAACATCCATTCGTGTGGATCCAAAAGAGTTCTGCTTAGACTGTCCACCAGAGTGTTATCCTTTCCTGGCAGGAATTGAGCTAGTAAGTCCACCTTGTTGGCTAGTGCTGTGTTCCACAGAGCCATGGCCAAACTGCACAGGGGGTAAGAATGAGAGCCTCCCTGCTTGTTTATGTACCACATCACCATAGTGTTGTCCATCTTTATCAGTAATTGCCCCGGTAGAATAAGATCTCTGAAGGCTGTCAGGGCATTCTGTACAGCTAGCATCTCCTTCAAATTTATGTGCAGATGCATTTGGTCCTCTGTCCAGGCACCCTGAAGACATTGCCCTTGCATGTGGGCTCCCCATGCATGATCCAAAGCATCCGTCGTTATGACTTGATTGGCTGGAATGGGACAGAACGGCCTCCCCTTGTTTTGGAGACAGGCCTCGGCCCACCAAAGAAACTCCTGCCGGAGACAAGGCAAAATTGCGATCACTGTTTCCAGACTGTGGCAATGCTGAGACCATACACTCTTGAGGTACCACTGTATCTTCCACATATGCAGCCTTGAATATGGTATTAACAGAATGCAGGATGCCATGTAACCCAGAGCCTGCAGAACTTTTCTTGCAGACAGCTGACTCATTAAAGCCAGATTTTTGAAATAAGAAGCCAGTTGCACTTTTTTGTCTGGTGTCAAATAAGCCATCTGGGTTGTAGTGCTCAGAAGCGCACCCAGGAAAGTAATTTGCTGCGTGGGCACCAGGTTTGATTTCTTTAGGTTCACCGTGAACCCTAGGCACAAGGGAAGATGCTGCACAAATGTTAGATGCTGAAGTAAAGTCTCCTTGTCGTCCACTTGAATGAGACAGTCATCCAGATAGGGGTATATTTTAATTCCCTTCTGTCTGCAAAATGCCATTACTGGTGCCAGGCACTTTGTAAAGACCCTGGGCGCAGTAGATAAGCCAAAGGGCAGCACAGAGAACTGGTAATGCCTCGAGCCCACTTTGAATCTCAGGTACCTTCTGCACTCTTGCCGTATGGGAATATTGAGGTAAGCCTCCTTCAAGTCCAAAGTCACCATCCAAGCATTCTTGCTCAGCATAGGCAGCAGCTGCTGCAGAGTGAGCATCTTGAACTTTGGAATTTCTAGGAAGGTGTTCAATACGGAAAGGTCCAGGATTGGTCTCCATGTGTTTTCCTTCCTGGGAACTAGGAAAAGTCTTGAATAAAACCCTTGCCCCATTTCTGAATCTGGTACCAAACCTATGGCCCTCATATCCATGAGGGACCGAACTTGCCATTGTGCCTCTGCCCATTGATGCTTTGGCAGATCTGGCCATCCGTTTGATCTTGGCAAGGTATGGAAATGAAACCTGTAACCCCTTGAAACTATGTCCAGAACCCATTTGTCTTGGGTTATGCAGCTCCAATTGTGATAAAAAAAGAGATTTTTCCTCCCAAAGGTGCATCCAGGAGGGATGCCCCTGGAGCTAGTAAGGGAGAGTCATAATGACTGTTTCCTGTAAGGTTGTGACCTATCTTCCCCTCCCTTGGGAGGGGGCACTCCACTGCTTATTTCTGAAAGGGGGCTGTGCCTGACCCCTACCTCTGGAATGCCTGTATCTGCCCCTCTGAGGTCTGTCTGAGCTTGGAAAGGACCAAGGTTTAGCTGGCCAATTCCTGCGAAATCTAGGGGGTTGTACCTGTAGAAAATCTTTAACCGTCTGCATAGATTTGGCTTTGTCTTCCATTTTCTTCAATACTTCCTCAGCTTTGGCCCCAAACAAAACATTGTGTTGCAAAGGGGCATCTAAAAGCTTTGCTTTAACCTGCTCAGGCAAACTTTGCTCCTTTAACCAAGCTTGCCTTCTAATAACTGCACCAGTTGCTGCAGCCCTGCAAGAAGCCTCCAAAGAATCAAAACCACAGTGCAGGGTATGTTTACCCACCTGCTCAGTAGCATGCAATAAATCCTGTAATTCCTTATTGTCTGCACCACCAGAAACAGCAGACATCTTTTGCTTTAACACAGACAAAAGGTATTGCTGATATTTTAACATATGAAATTGACAATTCAAAGCTTTAATAGACAATGTAGCAGAAGTATAAACTTTTTTGCCCTATCTTTCCAAGGCTCAGGACTCTCGGTCAGAGGGAATAGGATTCTTAGCAGAGGCTGCTTTAACACCCTTAGGGCCCGGAGAAATAGTTTCTGGATCAGCTGAAGGATTCTTAAAAAGATATTTGTGGGAATCTGGAACCCTATAATACCTATCCGGTTTGACAGGAGCAGGAGGAAAATAATCAGGAGAGAGAGATGCCTCTGTAAAAACATCATCCACAATGTCCAATACAGGGGGAATAGCCAGGGGTCTATGCTGTGGAAACAGAAGAAAATCCCTAAGCCTTTTCTTAGATTCAGAGTATTCCTGCCCTTCCCAGTGAAAATGCTCTCTCATGTCATGCAAGGTTTCCCCAAATGAATAATCCTCAGGAGGAGAGGCCGAAGGAAGGGATTCTTCAGCATCAGAATCCTCACAAGGAGGGAAGGAATAATCCTGCTCAGAAGAAGAAGCAGAAGAAATCGAAACTTGTTCTGAGGAATCATAATCTGGCTCTAGCCTAGGACTCTTGTCAGGAGGGGGATGGGAACCCCTGATCATAGTTAACAGGTCTTCAGCCATTCGAAGCATCTGTCTTTGAGGTCTAGGGCCCTGAACAGAAGGTGCCTGTGCATGCTGCTTTGTCTTTGCCGGAGCCTTAGTCTTTGCCTTTGTCCTTGACTGCAAAACTAGAGTCATCTGTACATGAAGCTGTGTGGGCCTAAAAACTCCCTCAGAAGCCGGTGCCTGCACAGCGGCTCCGGACCCATCTGAGGGGCAATATCCGGAGGTCCAATCCCTGAAAAGTCTGAAGGCCCCATTGGCTCCTCACGGGAGTCGGTACAGGCAACCGTTTCAAAAGTGGTGGACGACAGGGGCTGCAAAAGTGCCTCACTGATGACAGCCGAACCGGCAACTGGCTCTGGTTGAATAAACTTGTCCACTTTGGACCTCAGTGGGCTGTCTTTATCCTTGCGCCTCTTATACACTGCAGTAGCCGGATAAGAATCCAACGACATATTGTAATTAAATCTTTTTCCAAAATAATGGAAGGCAAAATCGTGCCTACACCTAATAGTGCGTTGATTAAACTTAGCACAAAACCTACAATTAGCTACGTCGTGGTCAGGACCTAAGCAAGGTATACAGTAAGAGTGAAAATCCTTATGAGGTATTTGCTTCCCACAAGAAATACAGTTATTAACTTTTTCTGACATCAGACTGGAGCAAGAAAAAGGTTTCCTCAATGGGGTACTTAGCTCAAAAGAAGTCTTCAATTCAAAAGCCACCAAAAACAAACAGGAGTCGGCTGACCTGCACTTGCGAACTGCTTTGCAATGGGCACCGCACTGCAAGAAAGACTGGGGAAAATGGCGTTGGCTGAGGTCTTTATACCCCTGGCACACTGATGTCAGGGCAGGAGCGACTTCAGCTGACGTCGGACCCGACTTTGGGACTCTGGCCAATCTAGGGCTGCTGCCAGCAGGAAGAACCCTACAGTAATGACTGTAACAGTGAACCACGAAGAACATCACTTTTTAATAAGGATACCTACCAGACAATTCTGCATAGGTGACTGGATATTTACAGTTCTTGTTATTAGCAGATGTGGTCCTTAACAGTTATGTTTTAACCATTGTGACTGGTTATTTACATTTCCTTTTACAGCACATTTGTTACTTTTACTAGTTATTTTTAAACATTGTTTTGGCCGGCATGCACACCTGCAAGGCCCCCCCCAGGCAACTATAGCTTTGTCTATTGCCACTGGGTGGCATAACTTAACAATATACTTGCTGTATCTTGTCCCAAATAGATCTGCCTCCACACTGAATACTTGTAAAGTAAGGCAAGTACCATTTACTTGGTGTATTTTGTCCCCAAATAGATTTACCTTCCTTTGTATTACTTGCACACCAAGGCCTTAAAGTAGTTTTTCTGCAACTAACTGCTTACACTCTTAATTTCCTGCTTCGACCTCTTCCTTGCTTACACTTACATTACAGCTCCAAGGCTTCCACTTCTTATGCTGATTACTTTTCTTTGCAGTTTTCTGTGAGGGGGTGGGCCAGATCTCTACCGGCTTTTTCTGGTTATACCTTCCCCCATTTTGTATCTCCCTCCTCTAACTCCCTCCTCCCCCATGCACATTAACTAGTCTATATTAGTGGGTTTCCTTGAGTGGCGCCCTTTTGAAAGTTATCTTTTGACCTGCTTGTGGTGAGGAAGCTTCCCCAGACCTTTTTCAGTGTGACTGCATCAATATAAGTAAATTTAACTAGTACAATACAGCCAAACAGACACATTTGGTGCAAACAGAAACAAGTGGAATGATACATTTGGTGTACAAAGAAAAGAAACAAGTAAGCCCATTGATATAATTGGAGTTAGTGCTAGCCCCGCTGCGGTCAGGCTCACTCCGCTCCCCTCCCTGCTTCCTATTCCCACCCGCCCCCACTAGTGCTACATTTCAACTGAACTTAGCCACGCCCACCATGCTAACCACCAATCACTGAATCTGCCCCACCCCTGTACCCATTTCCTTCTCTTCCACTATTCCACATCCTGTAAAGCACAGTCTTCCATCTAACTACCTTATAATCACAGACAACACCTGTCATCATCCACCACACCCACCCCATCCCAAGCAGATCTCTCACTCACGACGCACAGTCTTCCATCTAACTACCTTACAATCACAAACAACACCTCTCATCATCCACCACACCCATCCCATCCCAAGCAGATCTCTCACTCACGACGCACAGTCTTCCATCTAACTACCTTACAATCACAAACAACACCTCTCATCATCCACCACACCCACCCCATCCCAAGCAGATCTCTCACTCACGACGCACAGTCTTCCATCTAACTACCTTACAATCACAAACAACACCTGTCATCATCCACCACACCCACCCCATCCCAAGCAGATCTCTCACTCACGACGCACAGTCTTCCATCGAACTACCTTACAATCACAAACACCTCTCATCATCCACCACACCCACCCCATCCCAAGCAGATCTCTCACTCACGACGCACAGTCTTCCATCTAACTACCTTACAATCACAAACAACACCTCTCATCATCCACCACACCCACCCCATCCCAAGCAGATCTCTCACTCATGACCAAACCATGCCCAAACTACCCAAACCCACATATATACACCTCTTACTATTGCTCCTAGGTGTACCCACACTCCCACTGCTAACTTCTATCACCAACCACCAAAAACAACTTAATTTTATCCATATACCAAGAAAAACTACTTCCACTGACATTATTACAACACACCCTTTTACTCAACTAGTCCCACATCACTACCAAACCTTCTTTATTCACCACTATGCACACAGATCACAGCCATCACACTACCAGTCTCAAACAACTATAAAGAACTTTAAGACCCTAAACAAACTACTCAAACTCTATTTTTACCTCAGAACCTAACTCATTAGCTGCAGTGATATACACCCAAACCCAGGCCCAGAAAATCTTTATTTAATATTAATTTATATATTAATAATTAATTATTTTATTTAATAATATCCTTATTAAAAAGTGTTATTCTTGGCTTGCAATAACTATAGGGAGAAACCGGACCGTAGCAGTGGTTTTATCTGGCAATGTTGCAGTTGCTGGGGGGGGGGGGAGCTGCAATGATGCAGGTAGACCAAGTGCGCTATGCAGACTTGTCTGGTAGGTATCCTTATTAAATAGTGTTGTTCTTGGCTTGCAATAACTGAGGTAATCTCCCAGTGAAGTACCTCGCAGGATGCGCAGTAGCAAAGCCCGCCCCGGACACGCCTCCTAGACTCACAATGTCATGTAATTGTTGAAACACACAGTAGCAAAGCCCGCCTCCTAGTAACCCTGATAGCTGTCTGCTGTCACATTTATTTCGAACGCTGCACAATGGAACGATTCAATTACCGATGTGGGTGTATGTATGTGTGATCTGCCCATTGTTTGCTGGACCTCTGGCTACACTACCACCTGTTAACACAGCCCAGCAAATCCATTGCTTTCTTCTGGAGCTAGAGCTTTCCTTCCATGACTTTTCCCCCATGCAGCACTGAATTAACCAGACAAGGATATTTATTTGATCATATTCAGTGCTAATGTTGTTAACTGTTATGCTTAATTTGCCATTTACAAACAGGGCAGTGACTTCCAGTGTTCAAAAAAATATCTACATGCACTATTCGTGTCTTTTTTTTTTTTTTTTTTCTTCCGTAACTCTTACTGGTAGGCTGTTTTCCAGTCCAACTCTTGCCGTCTTGTTTTTATGTCCTTTGGTTAGTTTGTGCTGACTCACGGAAAACACACATGATACAATCAGGAATAACCTTGTTTTCAGATGTCCCATTCTCCGTTATCTAGTGGTCTGCTGAAGCAGGACTGCTACATTATGAAGTCTGGCATCACTCTTCGTCAAGACCAAAGCAAATCAGCGAAAACACAGTGAAGTATTAAACATGAAATTCATTACACCCTAGCGCTAACTCACGGAAAACACACATGATACAATCAGGAATAACCTTGCAAATGTAGTCTATTGAGTAAAACATGTAATATAAGTAAATTAACTGATACAGTTGTTTTTTCTAGTCCTGTCAACATTTCAAGCACTTGCAAGGCCACCCGGTTCCTGCTCATGCGAATCCTGGTACTCTTTTATATGTGTAATTAGCAAAGAGGTTTGCAATGTCATCCATCCATTTATAGTGGAATAATAATGTTAATAATGTGTTAAACATATAACTAAATGTGCTAGGTGTATAGTTAATGTAGAAATGTGAATGTGCTATTATTTGTGGTATACTAGGGCGTTGGAACTACCTTGGGAATAACTTGTTTTAAATTTCTTGAGTTACCGACGATGCATCCCGCAGTCACTGATGAATAACGTGTTTTTGTAACATATGTTAATCAGATGTACGACGACCTGCCAGTCACTGTGGACACGCCCAAAGCTGCGCAGTACCGCCCGCGAGGTACTTCACTGGGAGATTACCATAACTTAAGGGAGAAACCATAGCAGTTGTGTGGGTGTGGGTTGCTGTGTTTGTGGAAGATGGAGATGTGCCTTTGTAAGTGTGGTGCGAATGTTATGCATTATGAAATGGAGAAATTAAGAGTAAAATTTTCCTCAGCGAAGTCGCTAGCAATTTCATCACTGCTTGATTCAGACATGTACATTCCCTTGTGTTTGTCAGTACTATGTTTAAGTGCATTGTTTTGGAGTGTGGTATCACTGCTACAGCTGCTGGTACTCTTTCTATACAAGTATATGCTTCTCCAGGAGTCTGTTGCTGAGAGGATGAGAAACACACTACAAATATACAACTAAGACAAACTACATAAAGCAATAGTAAGAAAGTACTAGGTCACATCAGAGGCTTGGGAGGTCATTGTTAAGAAACTGAGAATTGTTGTAAAATTTATCATTAAATACCATAAGTTCAGGTTATACTATAAGAGAATAACTATGTAAAGATAACCATGTCAGCAGCCAAAATGCATTACAAGTTGAATATTTTACTGTGCACATTTTAAAAAATGGATAGACTAGCCTAAACTCTGGACTGATGAGTTTGCTTTTTTTTTTATTCTTGGGAATTGCTATTCGGAAGTGAAGAGACATAGAAGGGAACAGTTTTAGTGGCACACCAGGCTATTTTTTTTTATTTCTATTGTCATGCAAAGCTGACTAAATAGTTGAATCTAGCAAAGCTGGAAATGTGAGACTGTAGCTCACTGAAGGAGGGGAGATGGGAGGAGTAACCTGGCCAGGAACTGAAACTTGCAAAACTGCTCCTTGTGAAAAGTCTTTTTTATCTCAGTAATTTGCTGACACTTTTGCAAGTTTCTTTCAGTGAATGTGTAGTACATCAGTAGGAACAACATTTGTAAAACTCAGCGCATACCAGTCAATGACACATGAGCTGCAGACTCTCAAACTTGGCAGTTTTTTTCAGGAGTTCCATTGTAAGTGAATGGAAGTCTAGTCTGACAACAAATGGTAGGGTTATTTGTCCTCACAGTCTGCATTATAGGAGGACAGATTTAGCTTTCCAAAGGAATCACGATGTCTGCCCCCATGAGGGCAGATGAGTAAAAACAAAATAAAATTAGGAATGAGTACTTATTTTGCTGAAGGCATCTTTGGGAGGTGTAGTAAATCATGGCAAGATAAAAAATATATGTTTTCTTCATCATATGCCCGTAGTGGTCCTTTAAGTGTGCTCCTAAAAGTAGAATAAGACTTCTTATATTCACCAAGCAATTTCTTTTGTTTGTTTATAATTAACTTATATGGGTATTCCATCATAGGAGGTTGCATAAATATCTTAGTATATTTGGTGTGGATAGGGACTGCATTATCAATACAGCTATTAAAGTGGGAGTAAAAATCAAAGTAATTGGTAGTGGCTTTGGCAAACTGGATCCATCAGAGAAGATTACAGAACAATTTATTTAGTTCATCAAGTAACTACAAATATTTATCTTTGAGAAGTCCCTAAGCAGAGAGGTTTTTCAGTGTAAGCACCCCAAGTTTTAGAGGAAAAGATGATTGAGTTGGGGTCTGCATGCAATAAATGGCCATAACTGTGAGGATACTGTTAAGGGCATGGCGCCTGTAGTAGAATGGTTAACTAATTGCACAGGGGTATTAGCATGTATAATGTGAAGAAAGTGCTAGGCATTCTGACCATTGGCAATGTAAGTCAGTGAGTTTGTTGATGGATAGTTGAAGTCTGTCAGTAATGATATTAGGCTTAATAGAGATATCAGTTAAGGTAGCTATCATACTCATTAAAGGACATATGTAGAATGTGTTCTTTAGCTAGCTATGAAATATTATTTAATGTTTTTAGGGGGGTTTGGACATCTTTGAGTTCAAATCTGGTGTCCCATGGAATCTGTTGGGGTAAGGATATAATTGGCAAATATTTATACAGTTCTATTACAATCGGCTAATCCCTGGGAGTCATTGTAATGGAAAAAAAGAAAGGAGCCCAAATCAAGACAGCTGCATTCTTGCACAAGTAAATACAATATTTTAATTCATTTCAACCTGGATACTTATCAGCACATTTTCACCACTTAATGTCTTCAGTCTTGTCCGATCATTTTCGGTATGTGTCTCTAAATATTACAGTCCTCTTTTCATCTCCAAAACTGTGAGACTTATAGAGGACCTTTGTCTTCCAGGATTAGTTATAGTTTTCCCCAGAAGCATAATTAGACTGAGTAAGTTACTTGATGAGGTAGATATAGTTATAGCAGTGTCATACCTTTAAGAAGCAATGAGGGCGTGACTTGAGTGTATGTTAACCAATGACATGAGCAAATTTCTTGAATTTCCATTGTCGCAGTAATAATGTCTGAACAATCCCAAAGACATTATTCCCATGTACTTGTTTTATTGCCTATACATCACCAGCAAATGGGTGAAGAGTTGGAATAGAGCATAGATAACCCAAATGTAGTATAAAAATGTTTGAATAAACATTTCCAACCAAAAATCTAAATCCTTGCTATTTTGTGGCATATCCATCCATCCATTTACAAACCATTTTTCACAAATGATTTGAAGGAGGCTGCCATGGTTAGCATTATTTTGTTTTACAGTCAATGGATCATAGGAGATTACTAGACTATCAACCCAGAGATCATTTTAAGCCTAGCCATTTCATCCCAACGTAATACCATGAAACAAAGACTGGAATTAGTGATGACTGTCCATGTCCAGCAGAGCTGTGGGCACTATCCCTGGCAAGAACTTATGGTATCCCATCCACTCATTCAGGTTCCTCTTGAACAGTGGCATAGAGGTGTTCTGTTTCACATGAACTGGTAGCCTGTTCCAAAGACACAGCAGTCACTGGGAGATAAATCTGTCCTTTCAGCATATCCTATATAAGTCACAGGCCATATTTAGGTCCCTGGAATGGGTAACCCTTGTCCTGTTTTATTTATGGATATGCAGCAAATTCATAAGATCTGTATCTTGGATTGCCCTTTAGGCCAGGCATAAGTTTCCCCTAAGAAGTTTATATGATACAGAGTGTAGCGACAGGGACTTCAGTCTGTCTGGGTAAGGCACATGTAGCAGCCCCTTGATTTTCTTTGTTAAGAACCGTTGAGGTCTCTCTAATTGCTGTAGGTGCTTAGTATGGTACATGCCAAATGGGGCATTATACTTAATTATGGGCTGGATAAGCACCGCATATAGGGGGGTTATAACTTGTTTTGCTCTCATGGCAGTACTGTTACTATTCAGGTGTGCTACACAGAAAGCTTTCCGTACTACAGTGGACATATGGTGGTCAAAGTTAAGGTTGCAGTCAACGTGTGACCTCAGGTCCCTTACCACTTCATGGGTACTTAGGGTATTGTTGTTGATTTAATAGTGTGAAGGGACATTGTGCCAAAGGGAATAAGGATGCATTTCTTTGCATTCAGTTTGAGACTATGACTAATACATCAGTTGTTGGTCTGTATGAGACCCTCCTGGAGTATACTGACATAATTTGAAGATTCAATAATAGCACCAAGTTTGCAATCATCTGCAAATTTGGTCAGTCAGAGTTTTGACCTGAGCTTCTAAGCTGTATATACCAAACAGTAGGGGGCCCAGCACTGATCCATTTGGCACCCCGCTAGTAACACATCTGCTGGCTGATGTGGAGTCACCCATGTTGATAGTGTGTCTGTATGTATGTCCGATTTGTGAGCTAGTTGGCAACCCATCTTTCAACAAAGGGGTTTACATTCAATTTGCCAAACTTATTGGTAATGCCTGAATGTGGGATTGTGTTGAAATTCTTTGCCAAGTCGTGGTATTATGTGTGCACAGATTTGCCCTCATCAGAAATCCACCTGATTTACCAGGCAGTATCTACCCTTCATGAAGCCAAATTGGGTAGGATCCAGGGTTTGGAGGTCACTTATGTCTTTATTTATGAAGTCCATAATGATACATTACATGGCCTTACAGATAAGGCTGGTCAGGCTTATTGGTCTGTAATTCACCAGGTCTGTGGCTAGGCTACCCTTGTGGAGGGGAATAACTGTAGTTGTTCTCTATTCTGCAGGAACAAAGCCTGTGGTTATGCTATGACTGAAAAGGGTACTTAGTGGTGATGCTAGTTCATGTTTTAGCCTGTTTAGAAGACAATCTTGAATGTCATCTGGTCCCATAGAGGCAGTGTTTTATGCCTTGGACAGGGCTTTGAGGACCTGCTCTTCAGATATGTAGAGTGGGGGAGAGTTTGGGCAAAGTTTGTTGTACGTTAGGAGGGGATACTGGAGTGACATTTTCACCAAACCTATCCACTAGCAGGTTTTCTATCTCTGTGGAGTCAGTATGTGTGTGATATCATTAGCCACTAGTTCTGCACATCTTTGGGTCTTACCCTTTAGGTTACGTACATAGCTGTAAAAGGTCTTATTGTTATCCTTGGCTGTACTTCCTAGGTTTCTCTCAAAGGAGCCCTTGGAGGATTTAACAAGTTTCTTATTTGCCTGTTGAGGCTGAGGAGGGCACTTTTGCATTGTTGGAGCCTTGCCTTTGTTTTCTTGGACAGCAAGAAAACCACAAAACGGTCAACTCCCCCACAAAAACCAATAAATCCAAAAAGGAGTCAAAAAGGAGTTGAGAAGCTTAATACACCACACAATCTCTTCACGAAATGAACGCTTTATTAACCATCTGCGTTTTCGTCCCCAATGAACTTCATCAGACAGCAACTTTTCATGTTTATTGTAATGTTTGTTAATGCTGGATGTCCACCATGGCAGCTTGTTTTCACTTGGTGTTCTGGCTTTGATTCTTTCTGGTGCAGCCGAGTATATACATTTATGCAAGTGATTGTATAGGGCTTTAGTGTAAGCTTCAGTGTAGTTGCCACTTCCAGCCTGGGGTGGGGCTTGAAATGCATTTATACCTTCACCTGGGAGGGTATAGTTTGCCTTTGTGAAGGTTCTTAGTCTGATTTCACCCTTTGTGAGTTCTGGTGTTAGTGCCAGCTTGAAAGTGACTGATCTGTGGTCAGTTTTAACTAATGAGGGTCTGACAGTTGCAGCACTACACCTGTTCTACATGGTGGTGAGGACCAGATCTAGAATGTTTGTTCCTTTTGTCGGGTATGAACAATTTGTTCCAGTACTTTTCACTGTCAGCATCAATCTGTATTTTAATTACTTGGTTTCCTTTGATTTTTATTAGTGACCATCACTGGTATAACATGTTAAGGAATGTTTGAATAACAGGCTTGAAAATGTAGTTAATTGTTCTTTTCAAAGTAACAACTGTAGTTCAGTGTTCAAGTGTGAGAAATCTGACCCCTGTGATTAATGGGTGTTACTTAGGCTGAGATGGATTGTGCTGCATTCACAGTTTTAAATATCACAGCTAAAATTAAAGTTTTTGATGTTAATCTTCTTTCCACAACTTCAGAAGAAACATGCACTTTTGCAGAAATTACTGAGTAGAAAAAAAAGCAAAATCATATGTGACACCCCAGCACTGGCCCAGTAATCAAGGAGCCCCAATCCTCACCACAAGTACCAGTGAGGGATGTACACATTGGGAGGATGACAACTACACACATAGTAAAGTACAATTTCTCTTAAGAGCACACAGACATCACAGTCAGTCTGGGGGCTGGTTTCTCCCTCTTTCTCTGGATCCTTAATAAGACTGCCCACTGGCACAACTATAGGGTTAAGTTCTCAGATGATGGGTCAGGCCAAGACCTCCAGTAACCTCTCTGTCCAACCAGTGCTTTGTGTCCCTGCCCAAGTAGCTGAAACACACACACACTTTGAGATTTGATATACATACAAACACACATACACTCCTTTGGAAGGCTGGCATAGGTTTACTAGCTATGCCCCCATCTGCCCAGACCATAAGGTAGTTATCACTGCCACCTACCCCTACTTATCAGCTACTATAAGGCCCTTATAAAGGGTGACCAATCCTACTGTGTATCCAAATGATAAGTGTGACCAAGAGCAAGGCTATTTAGGAGTGGCCTGTACAGTGTCACCAAATACATATGCAAGTACTTTAAGAACTTAAATATTTCTCACAAATATCAGTCACAAGGATAGGTTTAAATATATTTAATAATAAATAATAAAAGAACAAGACAATACTCAATCAAAACAGTAACTACAGAGTTCAGAATCACAGGAAATATTTTAAAGCAACATTGGAGGACAGTCTCAAATAAATACAGAAAATATATAAACTAATCTTTACTATATTCCTATTTATATCTAAGAGAGGGTCTATATCATGACATTGAACAATTAAAGGAGCAAACGCTCTTTTATCAAACCTTAAAAACTGAAAACACTGAATGTCGAATACATGGAACAATGATTTTTTTTCCCTGGGAAAAAAATCGCTGCTCCATAAAAACAAACAAACAAAAAAAAAATCAAAAAAAAAAATCCAAACAGAAAATAAAGCAGAGGGCTTTGCCCCAACCCCACCCAATGTGGGGGCTGTGCCCCCACACACCTTCTACTTCAATATACCAACTCCAAGATCACACCACAGTGGAGGAAATGGCAAAGTCCCAAAAACTTCCCAGAGATTTTTTTCCCCTGGGAAAAATAATCGCTGTTCCGTGTGTTCAGCATTCAGTGGTTTCAACTTTTTGGGTTTGATATAAAAGCATTCGCTCGTGTTATTGTTTGACGTTGTGATATAGATCCTCTAAGAGATACTATGCCCCAAGTCTTACTTACAGACAACACACAGGCAGAAGTGCTGAGTGAATGTTTCTAGGTCCAAGACAAGATACAAAATGCCCCAATCTCTCTCTGGGAGAGTTATTAAGTTAATATCAACTATTACTGCTGGGTTAGCTTGGATGACATCACTTTTTGTCACCTGACTTTAGTTCCCAAACTACCTCCATTGTCAGAAAGTACAAGCATTTTTAGCGCCTCTCTGTGAAAATTCATATCTTTCAGAACTGTACAGCTGCTAGGAAGTCATAGAGCAATAAAAACACTTTACATTTTAAATGCACCAATTACTTTTTTCCATGACAAGAGAAAAAACTTCTATCTCTAGACATCCTGTCTCCTTGCTGCATTAACTAACTTTATAGCACATCATAAAACACTTTTAATTTCAACTTATTTTCTTGAAGTTTTTCAAGTTAGCTCTGTATGTTTCAGCTTCTACTATTAAAACATACATTTGCACAGGTATATAGTTGATATACATTTCTGTTCTTTTCCAGTAGGCTACACTGTGGCCACATTCTTGAAGCTCAGTACATAACATACAGTTCTGTATAAATCATATCAGTATTCACAAATGACATATGATTATCCAGAAAATTCCAGATGGATGGGCTGACAGTGTCACATCATATACTGACAGAAAGTAAGAAGAGTTAGATTAACATATTTGCTTTCTTTTTGTGACAATGAGTTTTATTACAGGGAAAGATATTTGCATCTGAAAACTAAGTTTGAAAGCCCTGACTTTGTTCAGACTGCAGGCTACACTATTTATCTGAGGTGTGATGCTGGCAATCTGTAATTGATAAGGCATATTTAAGTGTCATTGTTTTCTTAATGGCTCTGTTGTTGGGATAAGTGACCTAACATAATTACTGTACCACTCTTAATAGCTGTTGTGATGTAACAGATACAGTAAAGAAAGGCAAACATAATTATTAAATTTATGTTTTTTTTTCTGTATGTGAAGTGTTTGGTCTTGGATTACAGGGAAGGAAAACTCTTTTTGGAAGGAAAAAAATTGAGTTTTGGGTGGAGTTCTCCTTTAAGTAATGAGACTTCCCATGTTTATTCTTTTTTATCTGTTTTATTTTTATTAGTTTTCCAATTAAGTTACAATTTTAGGACAAGTAATGAAAATGACTATATATATATGATATCATGAATCATGTATACAATGAGGAAAATAGAAATAGTAATGTATAATACAATAAAATTAGTAGCATAAATAATACATAACTAGTTACATAGGTATCTAATCAGCATGAGTGGAGAGGTTGTCTTTGTGATGTAATCAGACCGTATCAACCAATAATATTGTCCATCTTCTCCAATGTTTCCATTACAGTCAACCAGGTATTGTAGTATGATGCTGTTCTGTTGGTTCTCTTCTTTAGAGTATTGATATCCATTTGACCAGCAGTCAAGATAAGATTCTTGAATTTCTTGAATGAAGGAGAAGATTGCTTTTTCCAATTGATGATGATAATCTTTCGAGCTATGGTTACTAAAGTCCAAAGAACTGATAATCTTTTTTTGGAGCACATTTAGGTACAGGAGAGTTTAATAAAACCAATGATTTTGTTAATTGAAATTGTCATTAAAGATAGTCGGAAAGAAATAATTTATATTATTCCAGTAACCTTCAGCTTTTTACAATTATAAAAACATGTTCCCAGTTTGCTTTTAATTTTTTTCACATCTCCAACAAACATCTTCACTGGCAAACATTAAAGCTACTTTATGAGAAGTAAAAAAATTCTGTGTAAAAATCTCCACGAGAACAGTTGCCAATGAAGTGACAGTGTAGTGTAGTGTGTTTCAAAGATATAAGAGTAGATTTTTTCTCATCATCCACTGGGAGATGTCCATTTACCAATGTAAAGTAATTCTAATAGGATTTTTTGCTATATGTCTTCATTTTTTGATAATTTTATAGATGTTGGACAAGTATCCATTCCCCTGGAAAGATTGATTTGTCATGAATATAATATATTCAAGATACTTGGGTATGTCTTGTCTGACTGAGATTTGCATTACTTCTATCTTATTTATTAGGATTTGCCTCAGAGATTGTGAGATCAGCCACATGTCTTTACTTATATTATATTTGTCTATGAGATAATTAGTAGAAATAACCTTACCAAGTTCTATTAAATGATCCCAAAATAATACAGTTCCTTTTTTAAGGACTTTTGTCTTATTAATTTGAAGAGTTTCAAAATGATTAGAGGTAAAACTAGAGGAAAATTTAAAAATAACCAAGACTTAACAGTAGGGTTAATGTTCACAATTTTTTTAAACAAAGATACTGTATGATTTATATAATGTGATAGAATTTTAATATTTTTATTTTCTAGGATATGTGTTTTTAGGGTCCAATAAAAGATGTTTGGTAAGAAGGATAAATTATCTTAAATATGATTTTGCATAGAATCTAAGCAGATCTGCTCATATAGTTGTTTCCAAACAGAGGAGTAAGATGGATTAAGCCACAAGGTAACATTTTTAACAATGGCAGATAGAGCATATGTCTCTATGTCCGGCAGGTAAATTCCCCCATCCCTCCAGTTTCGCAAGTGATTATTTAGAGCAATTTGAGGTTTATTTGGAATTATTTTATTTTCACTTGTATATTTATTTACATGCATTTATTTATTTATTTATATATAATTTATACACATCTTGTACTCAGATGCAATGTATTATCGTTGAAAGTGAGTTTTATTGACCGTACATATAGCCTTGCTTAATCTGACAATGGCAAAAGACATTTTAAGGATTGTTTTTATGAGTCAGAATATTGTTTTATATATTTTTATACTCATAAGCCAGGAAATGATGTCAGCATGAGTAATTTTACTGAATTAATGAATTATTCATGAGGAGATATATTTAAGAGAGGCTATGTATATACACACATTTGTATTTGTTTGGTCTGAAGAAGCTTTATCGGTGAAAGTGCTTACCAGTTTTGTTAATAAAAGTGTTTTTTCGATTAAATGGTGTGATTAACAGAATTGTGTTCGCACCAGAAGACTTATATTTAAACATTGAAAAGATTTTTCCCGCCAGCCGTGGTTTGTTCCTGTGGATGTTCCATATTTTCTACTTTATTTTCAATTGTTTCAGTTTTGTTTAATACACTATTATAATTGAATAAAAGCATGCCATTTATGTCTTCTATTAAATAAACTCCTAGATAATGAAGTTAACCCTCGGTTACAATGTATTTGGAAAATTATTTACTTACGTTATTATTTTTTTTAGAATTTAAAGAGAATATTTTTGTTTTATCTTCATTAAAAAGTAAACCAGAGACTTTTTTGGAAATTAGTCATGGAGTTAAATAATGTTTGTAAGGAGTGGTTTGTATTGGATAGAGTCAAAAGTATATCATCTGCAAACAACTGAAGTTTCAAATTTAAAGCTTTGATGATTTGTATACCTTGAATATTATCTTCAGATCTAATATTATTTGTGAAAGGTTCTATCAGTAAGGCGAATAGTAAAGGTGACAATGCACAACCTTGTTTAGTTCCCTTCTTAACTGTAGGAACCTAGTTTAACATATGCTAAAGAGTTTTCATATAAGGATTTAATTAAATTATTAAAAGTATTAGGAAATTTATATTCCTCTAACACTAAGAGGAGGTAGTTTCAGTTTATGGAGTCAAAAGCGCTGTTAATGTCCAAAGAGACTAAAGTCAAATCTGTGTCTTGGTGTTTAACATGGTCTAATAATGTTATGATTCCTTTAATGTTATCATAGGTATTTCTCCCTTTTATGAAACATATCTGATCATCGTGCACTAATAAGGGGAGAAAATGATTCTATTTGCATAGATTGTCACAAAGATTTTATAGTCTGTATTTAATAGGGCTATGTGCCTGTATGAAGAACAATATTTTTCATCTCTACCAGACTTTATTATTGGGGATATTAGTGAATATTTCCAGAAAGGAGGCATAATTAATTCTTCTTTGGTTGCATTATATACTTTTAGGAGTAAAAGCAATGGTTGTCCTGACAGTAATTGGTACATTTCAGGTAGAATATTATCTGGACCAGGGACTTTATTCATTTAGAGTTTGCTGATTTGAGATTTTTAATTCAGTCATAGTGATTGGTTTATTGATAGTATCTATTTGCTGCTGGGATAGCCTAATAGAAATGTTTTTATTAAGAAAGGATTTGATCTCATTTGTTGATGGAGAAAAGAGGTTTGAAGAATTAAAAGTATTATAATGGAGTCTAAAGGCTTTTAATGGGTCTACTACACAAAGTTGACATTTCATAATGCCGACTGCCATATGGCCGACACCATATGATCGACATTTGAAATATCAACAATGGTAGTAGACCATAAAAAAGGAAATAAAAACTTCCTTTAAGCTGCTATTAGGGGGGCTCCGCCCCCTGCACCCCCTGTAACTTTAATATACCAACTTTGAGATCGCACTACAGTGCGGAAGTGGAAATCTTTCCATTCTGCACTGCATGTAGATGCCAGTTTCCCATGGTCAACATTTCAAATGTCGATCATATGGTGTCAGCCATATGATTGTAGGCATTATGAAATGTCAACCATGTGAATGGGACCCCTTTTAATATGTTATTAAGATAAGTTGCTTTCTTTTGTGTGTGTGTGGGTGTGTTGTATATTTCTTTTATTTGTCTAGATTTAATATTTTTTTTGTTTTATTTGCTAGTTGGCTTTGGTTTGCAGAATTCATGGAATAAGAGTTTAGCTTAGTTATCTCAAGATTTATCATAGTTTTGTGATGCAGTATTTCAGAATATGTATTGTTGGTTTGTATTAATTCTGGTATTAGGTTAGAATTGCCTTTTTGTATTTCTAGTTTAAGCTTGTCAAGTTTAATTTGCAGTTCTAGCATGTCTTTATTCCACGTCTTTTTCTTATTAATAAACCAAGTTAATGTTTTACCATAAATATAAGATTTTAGAGAATCATATATATATATATATATATATATATATATATATATATATATATATATATATATATTTTTTCTGAAATATCTTCAGTGTATTTATTATAAGGAATGCCTTTATTTCATTTAAATAAAATTCTTTAAACTCTTTTAGGTTTGTTAAGTATGAAGGTATTCTAGTGACAGGAAGAGAGCAAATGGATCAAGATCTATTTCAAAAACTAATGCTTTATGGTCTGATAAAGGAGAGGCTATTACTTTAACTCCATCTAATTTTGTAATTAAATCATTTGCAACATAAACCCTATCAATAAGAGAGTGAGATTTGTGTCGATGAGAATAGAAAGTGAAAATAATGAGTTTGGATCAGCAAAAATGACTAATATCTTTAATAATTACTTTATCAATAAATTTCAAAAGAGCTCTGGACGTATGAGATTTCTTTCATTTACAAATACAGTCAGAGTCCTTGTCATCTATGGTACAATTAAAATCCCCTGCCATTATTAAATTGCCCTTAGTATAGTGGATAATGTATAGTGGATAATATCTTCAAAGTGGCAATTAACTGTTATTCACCCTTAATGTCCTAGGGTTTGCTAGATACACTTACAGGTGGACAATCAGGACTTACGTCCACTCCACTATGCCTGACTACTTATAGGACATAAATTAATTCAAGTACTGACAATGATCAGGAACTATCTGATGTTTAAATAACGCATATGAATGTGAAGACTACACCCTTAATGTCCTAGGGTTTGCTAGATACACTTACAGGTGAACAATCAGGACTTCCCTCCATTCCACTATGCCTGACTACTTATAGGACATAAATTAATTCAAGTACTGACAATGATCAGGAACTATCTGATATTTAAATAAAGCATACGAATGTGATAACCACACTCTCAATGTCCTAGGGTTTGCTAGATACACTTACAGGTGGACAAGCTGGACTTACCTCCACTCCACTATGCCTGACTACTTATAGGACATAATTCAAGTACTGACAATGATCAGGAACTACCTGATGTTTAAATAACGCATATGAATGTGATGACCACACCATTAATGTCCTAGGGTTTGCTCAAAGCATACTATGATTGTTCCACCACCCCCTCCTTCTAAATCTCTGGTGTCCCACAAGGGTCAGTTCTTTAATCTCATTATTTTCTTAGTGTTCATTAACTCCCTGCTTTTTGACCTTTTTTTTTACATAGAATGATATTCTATGTTGGTCTTCTTTTCCTTCAGCCTTCAAATGACATTACTATTATTCAAAACTCTCACAACAAAACTTCATATTTATAAGTAACTGGTTTTCCTCCAGCGAAAGATCAGCTTCTCCAACACCAAAACAATGCACAACTGAGGCTGCCTAATAATCCATCCCTTTTGCTTGTTGATCCCCTTAGAAATCACATTACTTTAACTAATCTGTTACTGTGTTGTTTTGGCATGTATGGACATTCTCTCTTGCATTATTTTCATATCATTTTTGGTGATTTGATTTGTGGGAGATTGAGCAATGATATGGCACTGTAACAATATTTTATTGTGTGCTCTGGTATGTGATGGATGTCTGCCCATACTAGACCTTTGCACTTGTTTCATTTAGAGTAAAGTGTTGTTGGTTTTTGTGTGGAGCAAACATGCTTGTGCATTACACAAAGTGGCCTATGATCAGGTTTTGACAAATCATTTTGAACTTTTACAATCATTGCTAAAACTGTTGATCTGTTCACATTTGTGGAGGGCCTCATTCTGCACAGTTACCTGCTCACTGTGGCTATTTGGGTTACTTAACATCCTGTTTGTACTGACTGTAGTGCAGAGATGAATAGGTTGATTACTATTTTTTTATGGTATTGGGCTTCTATAGATTAATGGACATTCTATTGTTATATGAGTTGCATTTGTTATGCTATGTGCTTCGACATTTCCTGGCACATAGATGCCTAGATTTACTGTGTAATTTTAACGCAGATAAATTTGTATTGTTTTGGTGCACTGCCTTTCTAAACTGATACTTCACTGGCAGTTCTTATATTGTTTTTCACTTTTACTTAGTTTAGAATGGTGCTTATTAAATAAGCACTTAAATATGAATTTGAAAAGTTGACAATTGATAGAGATAGCTTGGAGAAAAACAGACCCTTCTCTAAATTTCAACCCAAATACTAAAAATATCAATATTGTTCTAATGCTCCTGACAACCTACCCCCAGAATACCTCAAGACGTCTGCAAAACCATTGCCTATCCAGTCAGCATACTCATCAACAGATCTATCCAGGAGGCCTATGTACCTATTATCTGTAAAAATCTTTCATTCTACCCCTCCACAAAGGTGGCAACAACACAGATATTTCAAACTTTAGACCTATTGCTATTATTTCCCCCATTTCTAAAATCCTGGAGAAATGAATCCATAAACAACTTCTCAGCTATCTACTTCAAAACCAGCTTCTTTCTCCCACTCAGCATGGTTTCAGACCAGGCCACAGCACAGCTACCACCCTTATATCATTCCTGGATACAGTCAATCGAGCTTGAGATACAGACAGAATCATATCTTCACTATTTCTTGACCCCTCTAAAGCCTTCAATTCTATTTCCCACCCTCTGCTACTCACCAAACTCTCAAACCTAGGTGTTTCCCCTTCAACCTTAGATTGGTTTACCAGCTACCTAAATAACAGATAACAGTTTACAAAATGCAAACCACTTTTATTTTCCACTTGTATCACAATGTAAGCAAGTGCTTTCATCCCAAATTCAATTTTAACAGGAACTTCATCAAACAAACCTAGAAATCACAGTCACATCTATAAATACACCTAAAACATAACATCACTTCCTGTAGTATATTTAAAGTGATAAATCTTCAAAAAAGCATTTTATAAAATTACATTCGTAAGACCAGCAGAATCCTGAATCTGTTTGTAAAAAGTTCAGTCTTTCAATTTCAACAACAGTTCAAATAATTTTAAAATGTCTTGATAAACAAATATATATCTTAAAAAAATAAAGACATATGGAAAGACATGTTTACCTAAAATATAAAATATAAAATATAAAATGTAGCACCCAAGCCAAGGCTCAAACCCAGAACCATTGATTTAAGAGGATAATACTCAACCAAGTCAGTCACTTATCTACTTAGTGCTTTTAATTTTAAAAGGCTGGTAATGGATAAACATTAATTTAATCCAGGCCAATGGGTAGAATCTAGACATATTTGCCAACACAATTCATAGTTTCGTAAGAAAAAATTTTTAGAATACTGCCCTCTGTCTAGTAGTGACACAATGAAGGTCCCTCATCCACTCATCAAGATTTCTCTTGAAGAGAGTCAGTGAGGGCTCTGCCTAATATGAACTGGGATTACTGAATAGAGCTTTCTTTTTTTAGTCTGGCAGAAAGACATATGTTGAGAGACCTTGATCCTCTTGGTGAGGTTTTTCCCAGGACAGATCTCTGTGGGACACCACTTGTAACTGGCTTGCTTTCTCTAATAAATATTTCCATGCATGTCCCATACATGGGAGGAGAAATAGTGTTAAGAATAATAAACTTAAATTTGTGCCCAGGATGTTGTCTAATATGTTTAGCAAGAGCGTTGGTGTCACAATTGTCCCTGATATTTCTGAGATGTTCCTCTATCCTATTCTTGAGTTTGTGCTCGATTTTACTGATGTAAAAACAAGGGCATAATTCACATAAGGCACCATAAACAACTCTCTCTGTATAACAGCTAAATCTATTCTTGATTTGAATTCTCATCCCTTTTATAATTACTTCTTTCACTTCTAGTCTATAAGGACAAAACTTACAAGACCCGCATTTATACATATGGCCATTTTTGTGGGGTTGCCTTTGATGTTCAAGTAAGGTTTTGTTGTTCCGTTTATGAAATACACAAATAGGTCTATCTCCCAAAATCGTTCTGACATCTGTCTGTCATTTTGTGGCTTGGACTGCATTCTTTAGTTTATCAGTTTACTAAATGGCAAAACTCTTTCTCTCCTTTTCTTGAAACATCCACAGGTGTCCCCTCAAGCTTTTATATTAGGCTCTCTACTCTTTAGTGCTTTCATCAAAGACTTCCACTCCAATCTTATTAATGGTCCAGTAGTTCAATATGCAGATGACTGGACCATAATCTGCTCTGCTAGCTCTATTACCAAGCTCCTGCATACAACACAGAATGCTTTCAACTCCAGCAAAACAGGATTGGCAGATAACTACCTTTCTCTAAATTCCCAAAAAAATACAACTGCTGTTATTCACCCCCAAGAAAAGTACCTCCATAAATAAGGCAGAATTCATCACATACTCTCAAAACAAGACCACCATAGAGGTAAGTACCTCATACAAAACTACTGGGAGTCATCTTAGATGAAAACCTTACTTTTGATCTCCATGTCCACTCCTCTATCAAAAAGACACACCAAAAACTAGGATCCATCTATAGACATAAAAATTATCTTAACTGCTCTTCCAAACTCTTGCCTGTACCTTCCTCCTCCCCTCAATCCTATATGGTGCCCCACTCCTCATCAATATCCAGTTATCCCTAAAAAATAAGCTAAAGTCCTGTTAAAATAAAGTTGCCAAATTTGCAACCAATGCCAAATATTGAGCCCATCACTGCTCTTCCTCACAATCACTCAATTGGCTTGAACTCCCACATCACCTAACATACCTGCAATTAACCACAACACATAACATTATTTACAATCCGTCAGACTGCCCAGCCCTATCTCCAATCCTAACTCACTACCACACAAATAGATCAGTCAGATCTGAAAAACAATTTCTCCTGCAAGTTGACAAACCTAAACTAGCAGCAGATGAAACGCTCTACTCCTTCTCTATTGCTGAACTATCGCTGGAACTATGGGACGCACTCCCATTAGCCGTTAGGACTGCCAGTAACATCTCCTCCTTCGAAGCAGCATCTCTTCACTCTGCGGCACTGTAGATGCTCTAACATCCTTCTTCCTAAAACTTGACTTCTCTTCCCTACATCATGTCACCTTTTTCTCGACTTTCATCCTCCTAAATCTTGACTCCTATTATTTCTTCACACTCATCACTCCTCGGACAACTCTCTCCCAATGGCTCTAATTCTAATGTAGCCACACCCAGTACCCAAACGTACTTTACCCTTCAACCTGTTCCTACTCAACTTATTCATGCCCTACTTAAGAAACTAAGACCCACTACCCTGGCTGCTGACCTCCTCTCAGCAGACTATCTGCAAAAGGCTGCTGACACCATAGCATACCCCATCTCAATCTTGATCAACAGAGCTATATCTGAAACTACTGTACCCACTATATGGAAAATTTCCCATGTCATACCTTTCCATAAAGGAGGCAGTTCCACTGAACTGTCAAACATTAGACCCATAGCTATTCTGTCACTTCTAGCTAAAATTATGGAGAAGTGTGTACACATACAGCTCATGCACTTCCTCACACAGAACAAGCTGTTGTCCAACTTTCAGCATGGCTTTAAGCCACACTACAGTACTACTTCTGCCCTCCTCTCTTTCTCTAATGTCATTAACCACAACCGCAATAATAACAAACTATCCTCAGCACTCTTTCTAGATCTATCCAAGGCTTTTGACATGGTTGACCATAAAATGCTTATAAATACCTTGAAGGTCTTCTCCTTAAACAGCCATGCACTCCATTGGTTTCAATCCTACCTGCAGGGCAGGCAACAGACTGTCCTATGGCAGGACAAGCTATCATATCACCTACCCATCACATTAGGAGTCCCCCAGGGCTCGATACTAGGACCCCTTCTTTTCACCATCTTTATCAACGACCTTCATTCAGTCATCCCAGATGCTACCTGCATTCAATATGCGGATGACTCCACCTTGATTTGTTCTGACACCTCACCAGCTACTTTATTCACATTAACCCAAAATACCTTCAATACAGTGGAGAAATGGCTCTCCAATCAACATCTAATCCTAAACCCCAACAAAACCAAGCTTCTCCCCCACATGCAGGACCCCCCTGCCATCCTTCAACATAACCACTAACAATGGCACTATCATCTCTCCAGAAGCCCAAACTAAATTACTGGGTGTCACAGTTGATAACAACATGAAGTTTGATGTGCATATCAAACTATCAAAACCATTAATAAAAAACTTGGCTCTCTTTACAGAATCAAACCTTTCCTTACCCCACTTGCTAGAACTGCAATTGCCCATTCCCATCAACTATCAGCACTTTTCTACGCCTCACCAATATTCTCCAACTTAAACAAAACAGATCTTAATAAACTATCATCCTGCTATAACCTCATTACCAGATTTGCTACTGGCACAGCCTACTGGACACACCACTGTCACAACCTAAATTGTCTAGGATGGCTTGAAATGCCTAGCCTACTTGCAGTTCAACCAGCTAATAGTGGCACATAAAGTCATTTACCAACCAGAAAATACACCTGCACTAAAAAATGTTATCAGCCCCTACATCAGCACCCGGTCACTGTGATCATCCACTAGACTCCTAGTTCAAACATACAAATCCAACTACTCAGCTGGGGACTCTCTGTTTGCCAACTCTGTTGGAAAAACATGGAACAGACTCCTAGCTGACTTGACCTTAGAACCCCCACTAACTCGATTCAAAAACAAACCTAAGAAATACTTAAAAACTCATTGGCTATGTCCTTGCACTAACTCCGACTAGTGACCTCTCTATTACTTAGGTTCCTTACCTTCAACTACGTCTAACTTTTTTCTACCACACCGTTTCAGGAAGGGTCAATTGTACAACTGCTGCTCAATGTGTCTTAAGCCTGAATGTAATGTTATGTATATATAACTTTGAAAATAATGTTATGCTTTGTAAAGTGTTTTATAATAAGTTAGTACTATATGTGCTAAATGCTGGTATTGCTTATGACTGTAATCTGCTTGAAACTAGCATTTACTAAATGTTCAATGTGTATTATTATCTTGGAGCTTTTCTCCCCGGGCGTCCGCTGAAAATGGACATATATCCAGCCGGACTATCTCAGTCAACAAATGTAAAATAAATAAATAAATAAATAGTAATCTCCCCCTACTTCTAACACATATACCTTTAGATAGTTATTTTAATTCTACCTGTATTAATCACTTCCACACTCACAATAGAGTCTACTCTAAAGTGTACACTCACATCAGGGTGTACTAGAATATGTTCATTGGATTTACTTAATTGTTTTGTGTTTTTACATTACTTCCCTGTACCACCTACATTTTCATAATGTACTTTATTGTAGCTATAATGCCTGTTATGACTATGCTTCTTGTTAATACAAACCATTTCAATATTATGTAATTTTTATACTAACTGCCTTTGGGGAGCTTTTCTCCCCAGGCCTCCTCTGAAAATTGGTTCTTCTTGGCCCAGTCGAATTTCAAAGTAAACAAATGCCAATAAATAAATAATAAATAACCTATGAAATAACTAAAATATAGTTTTAAGTCTAGAATACATACTGCAAAACTGCCCATTGTACTGTCCACAACAAAAGCTATTATCCTGTATTGTACTGACAGTATCACAACTGTAAAGCATTTGTCACTTGTATACCACTGTTTTGTGCTTCCTACATTATAAATGCAATGCTGCAGCTGTGCATGTAGGGAGATATAGGCGTGCACAATATGCACTCACCCTGGCCAAGAGGCAATGGACAACACAGTGGTACAGCGGTAGCATTGTCACCTCACAGCAAGAGGTTCTCCGGTTCGATTCTCAGCTGGGGTGCCTTCTGTGTGGAGTCTGCATGTCCTCCCTGCATTTGTGTGGGTTTCCTCTGGGTGCTCTGGTTTCCTGCCACATTAGAAAGACATGCATCTGGAGTGTTTCTCCCTGGGCCTCCGATGAAAACTGACTTCATTCTAAGTTGGACTTTCCCAGTTAAAAAATGTTAAATAAATAAATATCACACATGCTCACCACCTAAGGGAGTAAAACCTTCATCCTATGCAGATACATAAAGTAACATTGATGCCAGGCAATACTCATAACCTTTTCTTACCAATGTAATCACTGTGTACTGTTAGCATCACACAGAGTCAGCCCTGAATTAATACTATTGTAACTGCTGGACTATCAAGGTAAGTGTTAAATCTGGAGAAGGAAATAAATGGATAAGAACACAAATGGCATATTCTTGCATACTGTTACTTGCTAATGTAACTAAGTAGAGCATGGGTGATTTTTACAGAAATTACATGAATATGTGACAGCAATGACTTATGTCAATAGATGTAGTTTCTATCAACTAATAGGCCTCATGAATCAAACATTCTCACATTCCAAAAACCTGTAACAAAGCAGTTAAATTTTCAAAAGAGCATCACAAACATAAATATACAAAGCACTTACGCCAAAGTCAAAGTAAACTTTATTGTCATTTAGGCACCACAAGTGAAGTCTAAATGAAATTGCATGCATCATGCTCGAATTGAGAAGACAAATACATTGTCAAGTACAAAGTGAATACCTACAAATCGCAGCTGATGCTCTGGCCTACCCAGTATCCATCTTGATTAACCGATCTCTGTCAGAAAGTTACGTTCCCACACTGTGGAAAGTATCACATATAATTCCCCTCCACAAAGGCGGACCCTCCGCAGAACTAACAAATTACCGCCCCATAGCTATTCTCTCTCCACTGTCCAAAATACTAGAGAGATGCATACACTCTCAGGTCTCAGACTACCTCCTTACTAACAACCTCCTTTCCAGTACTCAGCATGGTTTCCGACCAAACCATAGCACCACCACTGCCTTACTCTCCTTTACTAACACTATCCTTCAGCATAAAAACAATGGCTATCTCTCCTCTGCTACTTTCCTAGACCTATCTATAGCATTTGACATGGCCCCACACAAACAACTTATCTCTGTCCTCAATAACCTATCCTTCCCACAATCAGTCACCAACTGTTACCTGTCTGGCCGCCAACAATCCATTGTATGGCAGAATGACATATCTCCCCAACTACCTGTCTCCATAGGGTTCCCCAAGGATCCATCCTTGGACCCCTACTCTTCTCTGTTTACACCAATAATCTAGCCTCTGCCACCGAACATGGCAAACTCATACAATACGCAGATGACTCGACCATCATCTGCTCAGCCCAGTCCCTACCCAAACTGTAAAAAGTCACACAGGAAGCCTTTTCCTCTGTTGAAACATGGTTATATGATGCCCAATTAATAGTCAACCCAAACAAAACTAAACTACTCATCTTCCAACCCACCAAACATACTCAAAACAACTCTCACTTTAACATCACAGCAAAAGAAAACGCCACTATATACCCAACTGAACACATCAAATTGCTAGGAGTGGAAATAGACAATAAACTAAAATTTGACATTCACATATCTATGACCATATAAAAAGTCCACAAAAATCTAGGAGCGTTATACAGAAATAAGCAATTTCTCACCAAAGCAGCAAAGATTTCAATAGCAAATTCCCACCTTATCTCCACCCTACTTTATGCTTCTCCAATATATACCAACCTAAAGCAATGTGATCTAAATAAGCTAGAGACTTGCTACAACAAAATCGCCAAATTCGCCACAGGGGCATCCTACTGTAGTCACCACTGTCTCTCACTTGCTGAACTGGGCTGGCTTGAACTCTCTCACCTCCTTCAGTGGTATCAACTTTCACTCACCCACAAACTAGTAAACCATCCACTAAATGTCCCATCCCTCCAGAATCTACTCCAACCCTATTGCACCACCAGACCACTAAGATCCAGCAACAAAAATCACTTGCAGATCACTAAAGCCAATAACTCTGCTGGTGAAGCACTATTCTCTTGCGCCATAGCCAAATTATGGAACTCACTCCCACCCACAATTATCTCCATACCATCATGCACCCACTTCAAAACTTTACTAAAAGCGCACCTAAAAACATGCTGGCTATGCCCTTGCAACTCCCACTCTAATATCATCCACCCCATCCAACCACTACCTTTCTTTCCACTCCACTAACTACCTTGATTATAGCAAGCTCAGATGCTCATTAGCCTAGTACTTATTATACATCAGAAACTTCTCATTGTAACATTTGTTAATGTCTGTTATGTACTTTACAGATAAAGATTCTAGTTGTCTACTGATGTACTTTGTTCTTCATCTGTAAGTATGTTGTAAGTAATTGCTATTTTAAATTGTTAATCGCTATGTAATCCAATGTAACTACTGTCTGTTTATTTTACTGTGGAGCTTTTCTACCCGGGCCTCCACTGAAAATGGACCTACGTCCAGTCAGACACTCCCGGTCAACAAATTTAAATAAATAAATAAATAATAAATACATACATATAATTGCACGTTTAGAAGACACATACACATACATAGAGTTACACGTGCATCAGTCCTAACATTAACCATTCTGTTAGACAGTTATATTATTTCTTATTACTACAATTATTCTGTACACCACTATAGTAGCCGATTGATTCCTTATTGCATCTGTACTTATTGCACGATGTAATTTTGATGTTCTTTAAATTATGAGACTATCTAGCAGGTGTATTGCACATGATTTTCTTGTAAACTGATAAGCTGGTGGTGTCTTATTGTTATGGCACTATTGCTTGGTTATCACAACACTTTTCAGGACCTTACATCCCTGAGATTAATACTAGAGTTCGAGTCTAATCACTTGAGGAAAGAAACTGTTCTCAAACCTGGTCATTTTACAGCACATGTGCAATATCTCCTGGCAGATGACAGGTCTGTGAACAGTTCAAAACCAGGGTGTGTACGATTCACTTGTTATTTTTGTTGCTCTGTCATGTATCAAGTATAGATCCTTTATCTAGTGAAGTTTGGATCCCGTTATTTTATCACCAACTCTGACTATCTTCTGTAGGGCTTTTTGATCTGCAACTGAACAGTTCCTGTATCACATAATGATGTTGTACATTAGGATACTTTCTATGGTACCCCTGTAGAAGGTGGAGAGGATAGAGGGAGGTAGGCTTGCTACCTCAATCTCCTCATGAAGTGCAAGTGTTGATGGGCCTTCTTTACTACGTGACTGGTACTGGTTGACCAAGAGAGATCCTCTGCTGTGTAGACCCCCAGGAATACTGTATCCCTGAATCCAAAAGACAGAAAATCAAGGATATGGCACAGTTGTCAACATTTGCACTAGGTTGGGGAGGGGTTGCAGGAGGCCTAGGCTGACTCAAAAGGTAGTGACTTACATATGCGTAAGAAAGACAGGCAGTCAGATATTTGGACAAAGTATGAAATGGCCACTGAGACCAAATAAGCTGTAGGGTTCATGACTGACCCATGTTAACTGTTATGTGTATGTGTCTGTATGGTCACTCAAGGTGAAATGTGTGTGTGAGTCTCTGCAAGAACACAGCCAAGCTCTGTGCTAGCTGTACGTCCTGGTATGTCGGATAGGTGTGAGCTGGATAAAGTTGAGGTAACAGTTCATAGTCATAGTCATTACCCCAACCATGAGAACTGGCTCTGCCAGGAGTAGCACTGGCATGTCCATGCCAACTTTCAGGTAAACTGCTGCTACCAGAATGTGACTGATGTCTGCTGGACAATCTCTTATCAAGAGTATGCCTGGGATCATGACTCCACTGCCTACCATGTCTAGGTGTGGACACCTCAAGCACTGATGGAGCACTGTGTAGGTACTGTCACTGCAGAAGCATGATCGGCCATGGCCATGTTGGCTAACATCAGTTGATACTACTGACCTACGTCCATGTGGATGCCATCCCTCAACCAGCAGACATTCCATCATCGACATTGCCCATTCCATCATGTCATTCATCTGATCCAGTGAACTGGCCACATGGCGGAGGCAGTCACACATTTCAGCCTGTGCCACATCTACAACCCTAAGCATGCCCTTGGAGGCCCTACTGGAATGTGCCTGCACCTCCATGATGACTCTAAACATATGTCAAGTGGCACGTAAAGACATACCAGGATTAGGTGGAGGGTGAACTGCAGGTTTCTTAGGAGCACCCCCTGACAATCCTCCTGTGTGGCACCTTGCCTGCAATTTGCCTATGGTCAGAGTTAATCAGCACTGAAGCTGCAGTAACCACACTACCCTGATCAAGTGTGTCACCCTCTACCTATTCAATATCTGAAGGCTCACTGGAATAGGTATGCACAGGCCTACTAACTGTGTCTGACAGAAATAGAGGGTATGTCTAAATGTCACCCTCAGTGTCAGATTCAACCTCTGCACCCCCTGACTGTGCTTCTGTTTGACCATCATCAGAGTCTGCTGATACTCTGACATCACATGGTAAGAGTCCTACACTACCACTGTGAGACTCACCTGTGATAATAAGCAACAAACACAGGAAAGAAATTAATAGCTACACTAAAATTTAATATATGATAATAAACTAACACTGGTGCCACTATCACAGATAGTACAGCAATACACACACTCATGACATACACCTCACACGGACAGATAAATGCATGTTTCTGAGAAGTGGTCATTAGTAATCAAATAAAAATGTTTACCTTATCATATGCAGATGACTCCACACATGCTGGGAAAGATGGTCCTGGAAGAACTGAAGCAAGGTAAGGACGCAATCATCACAACTGCAATAACACAGGGGGACGGTGAATACACAATGTTTGCCTAATGTCCATTAACAATATTTGTAACTGAAACTTGGCTGACATGTCCACCCAAAGCACATGTGTAAGGAACAAAAATGTGTAATTAACTATTAATTTATCAACATATGAACTATTACTTACAGTGTTTTACTGTACAAGCAAATCTTACAAACTGGATATGTAAGCTTACTTGGAAGCTCCTTCTGGCACGAACTTGTCCTCCCAGAAACATCAGCCCCAACATCAATCATGTATGGTTGTGCAGTTTCGACTGAGCTCTCTGGATCTCTGACAGAAGACAGGAACTCTTTGTTTGGTGTCAGTGGTGGCTCTGTAGCAACCCCCCACCCCCAATAGCCTGCTGCCCAAAGGCAACTCCAGCTGCTGTCCTCCAGGCTGATGAAATCATATCAGTGGCCCTATGACGGACCTGAGCATACATCCGGATACATCTCCTATAGCATTTACATCATTGACTATCTGGTTTCAAATCTGCATTCTGTCAGCCACATCGTCTTTCAATCAGAAAGGCACCGTTGGGCCTGAATGTCTCCAATATGGTGTCATTTTCTGAGTCACTGAAAGGGGGGTTATGTGACTTTGTATGCTTGGGTGCCATAATCCTGAGTGACATAAAACAGAGAAGCATGCAGTACATAAATATCACATAAGATTAAATTTCTGCTTACTGGAGACACATAATACAGTTATTAAAATTTAACGTTATGAAGTACTATATAACATTAGCACACAAACCAATGTTTGGTGCTAAACAAGGATGACTGCACAATTTCAAGAGCAAACCTCTTAAAACACAACTTTGTTGTGGTAACATACGAATGGTAGTTGGCTACCCCACACCCAAATTGAAAGGAAAATGACAGTTTGTACAAACCAAGGAATACCACATAATTACATTGTTATAAGCACTCCCCTAGAGGTGTCTATGGGCCATTTTAGAGGCCTAGCACCCCGTGTCATTGATAATATATTACATTACATTACATTTCCCTGAAATAACATAACAGTGCAAGATAACCAGTTGGAATAATAACACTTGTAATGAAAGTTAATAAGGGCTGTCTCTCTGTGAAAGTAAAATGCGTACCTAAATGCCTATGCCACCAGTGAACTATAAGAAGTTCATAAAGATAAAGTTTAATTTTCTAATGTGTATATATTTATATATCTATCTATCTATATATATACATATATATATATATATATATATATATATATATATACATATCTATATATATATATATATATATATATATATATATATATACACACACACACACACACACACACATATATATATATATATATATATATATTACTTTTTTCTTTGTAACATATTAACAAATTTAGCATGTACTTGAAAAATACAATCATACCTTAGCAAGACCAGAAGCCTTCTGTGCAGATAAAATGAAGAGCAATATTCTGTGTTCTCACATATACAAATCTCCTCACCTTCAAGTTCCTTAACTACACCGTTACCTTTTTATAGTGTAGATTAAGGCCTGTGACCATGTTGAAGATGCAAATGAGATGTGAACTCATTAGAACTGCTGAATCCCAAACTTTTGTCTTCATGTAGCAGATATAAACATAGTGTAGTCACTACCTCAGTGTGCTAGTTGCTAATGGATTGCAACTGTGAATGATTAGTGAGAGTGAGAAGGAAGACACACAGCAATTCATACTATCTTACCTGCAGTGGGAGTGTCACCTGGGATACACTTACAAAGTGCAGAAGTAACTGCAGCAAGCATTTAAAATGAAGTAACCAGCACACATTTCTTATTTTAGTTCATTAGCCAAACTCTGCTCCCTTTGCTGAAAACTGTATTTTAATGCCATGTAATTTTATTATACATTTCAATGACAATAATACAAAATGCTCAATAGCCTACATGTCTGAAAGTACAGCACAAATAAGAAAAGAATGAATACAATAGAAAGAGAAGACAAAGTTGCATCAGTGCAAACAAAAGTCATAAATGGTTGTGTGATTACGCATTCTACTAAATATGTAAGCAACACATGTACAAACAACTGAGTGTGTACAATTGTGTTGTTGTCTTTTTTCAGGGGTCATGGGACTTGCTTGTATGCACAATGATTTCTATTACTGCTAGAAAGTTGTTTCTGTGGAAATAAGAGATAGACACCCATACTGTGTTTTGTAGTTTCATTAGTCTGACAGTTCAAATCGAGACTTGTGTAAAAATATGTAAGGTGTGTTGAAAAGTATTTTGCAATGTTGTTCAAGTTTCCTTTTTTAAAAATATTAATATTTCCATGACATTTTGCTTTGTGCAAATACAGAGATACAGCGAAATAAATTAAAATTAATAGAAGTTGCTTCTATGATAAAGACAGTATAAATTAAAACTGTGAATCAAGTGTGTGTGTAGCACACCTGGTAAACACAATGAATCATACAGCACATAGTATATATAGATCAAGGTTTAAGTCCACCATTTAGCTTTTAGTGATGAAGAATAATAAACATTTTTTTGCAATAATAATATATGTTGAGCTTTGCTAATCTCGTTTTTGCATTGCTCACCTCTGTGCAAACAAGCAGACATTGTCAATTTCATAAAAGATACATTGTTACATCTTTTGCCTTCCATCACGCAAACATGATAACTAGCATTGCATGGCGGTCGGCAAATCTCCACAACATCTGCAGACATGCAGACATTGTCGATTTCAAAAAGGATACATTGTAAGATGTGTGGTTTTCCACCCAGCATAAATGCTAAGCAGTGTTGTGCAGTGATCAACACACACACACACACACACACACACACACACACACACACACACACACACACATAAATATGAAACTATCCAGCTGCCGTCTAGTTCTTCCTGTAGCAGCAGGAGTAAGTTAAGGGCTACAATACAGGTGAGTCAGAATTCTAATCCAGCAAACTCAAAAGTTTTATTAATTCTGTTCCACTTTACATTATAGAAAAATTCACAGTAGAAAAATAATTACACATACAAATAACTATGTATAGCAGATGCATTGAGCACACTCAGAGTATCATATATATTACAAGTCAAACTGTAGGTTTCAGTACAATTATGGTTATACAATTAGGAAAAAATCTTGACAAACGAAAACCAAAGAAAATCCAACAGAACTTCAGCCAACGAAAACTCAACTCAGCCAACTCAGCCAAATTTTATTAAGCGCTTTTCGTCATTCAAAGTAGAGTGACTTCTTCAGATAAAACACATATCACAGTCATTTACCTTTTATACAAATTCATCCCCTTCCAACCAATTAGCTTACCAGCTTAATTAGTTAATAATTACTGCATTAAAGGGATACATAAGTATACACTCTGGTTATATAGCCCTAACCCACAGCTTCATTTTAAAAAATAGTTTATATATATATTTCCACTATCAAAAATATATATCTCAAATTTATAAAAATATATATCTCTAATTTATAAAAACAAAAACTAAAACCTAGAACAAATTATCATATATAAGTAACCATAACTATTTACATGAAAAGTTATTTCAAAAAAACACAATTATCCACTTTCATCTATTTAAACTTCTAAGCTTTAAGAGGCATGAAATATTACATTGTTCATTTAATCCTGGCTCTATGAAAGCATTGGTTCTACATTGCCAGGATAGTTCACGCTCTTCTAAAAGTAGATTAAAGGGTCCTCTTCTACTATCAGGTTGCACTTGATCTAGTCCCACAAATTTAAAGGTATGGCTTGGAAAGGATGAAATGTGTTTAGCTAAAGCATTTTCAGTTTTCATTTTAGAGATAGCATTGATGTGTTCATAAATTCTATCTCAAAACCTCCTTTCCGTCTTCCCTATGTAAAAACTTGTACAATTTGAACACAATGCTCCATACACCACCAATTTAGAGTTACAATTCAATTTGTGGTTAAGTACATATGTCCTATTGTTTATTGTGTGCTTGCTGCCTGTCTTAATATGTTTACAGTAATTGCAGCTTCCACAACCAAAAG
Organism: Protopterus annectens; assembly: GCF_019279795.1. NCBI lineage: Eukaryota > Metazoa > Chordata > Ceratodontiformes > Protopteridae > Protopterus > Protopterus annectens. Next base: position 1,841,652,858 of record NC_056732.1, on the reverse strand, counting down.
TCCCCTTTTCCTTCTCTTTATCTATCGTAGATCTACTTTCTAATAGTAATTTAAGGTTTTTACCTCTCCTAAAGGTTACTTCAGGGAATGTACCAAAAATTGTAGTACATTTTCTGTCATATAAAAGTATAGTCCAATTTTTGTACAAGATATTTCTTATAGTATTACTTTCTAGACTAAAAGTCATGATATATCTAGTACTTGGGTCTTTTGTACTGGTAGTTGTGTCTTCTTTATTCAGATTACTCTCATTAATCTCCACCAGACTAGAAACTATACTAGAATTCATGCCTCTAAATGGTTGTATGGTTGTTGTTTCTTCTAAGCTACTACCAGGACTCCTCTCCCTCAAGAGGGGTAGAATGACACCGTTCTCTCTCTTTATACTCACTTCATCAAATATATTTTTGAGGAATGTCTTAGGGTATCCTCTATGAGTGAACATTTCTTCAAGTAATTTACATTCATGGATGAAGTCATCTTGTGTGACCACACGAGCTGCTCTGATTGCCTGACCCTTTACAATCGCTTTTTTCTGTGAATAAGGGTGTAAACTCGTGTAGTGCTAGAAAGAGTTGCAATATGTCTCTTTCCTGTGTATCTTAGCATAAAGTTGTCTATTTTCCTTATCTTTGACCAGAGTAATGTCTAAGTAATTGATATTAATATCCTGAAAGTCAAACGTAAATTTAAGAAAACTAGTAGTGCTATTCAGATAATTAACCAATTCAATCCCAATATCTCTGTTACCATGGAGACAAATGAAAATGTCATCCAGGAACCGTGTATAATATTTTATATTAGATGTAAATTGTTCCGTATTCAAGAGGAAACTACCCTCCCAATATGCCATTACTGTGTTTGCAAAGCTAGCGCCTACTGGAGACCCCATAGCCACTCCACATTTCTGCAAGTATAGCTCATTATTGAACAAAAAGTAGTTGTTAGTTAAGATTATGTCTAATAAAATTTGGCTGAGTTGAGTTTTCGCTGGCTGGAGTTCTGTTGGATTTTCTTTGGTTTCGTTTGTCAAGATTTTTTCCTAGTTTGTGGTTTATTGTGGCTCCTATGGCATCGGAAAACTCCTCTAACTCTTCTAGTACTGGAATTATGGACATTATGGACAATAATAGCAGTCCGCTATTACTAGACCAAGTACCAAGTTCTAACAGTGACGGTAACCTAACCGCACTTATCTTAGCCCTATCACAGCGTGTAAACAATTTGGCGGCTAGATTTGAATCTAGCAATGTTCCTACTACAGTCTATCCAGTGAGTAGCAACAATTCTGATACGGACATCACAGCAGCCCAACGTCCACATGGAATTTCCGCAGGAAGGGAAGAATTTCACAACGTCAACCAGGCGAGTAATGGAATTAATTCTAACTCGAACTCCCTACTTGGTTATAACAGCCCAGGAGGCAGAATTCTTACTATGACAGAAGGTGAAGGCATCGGAGAGCTTATAGAAACTCCCGGTTTCGGAAAATGGCTTGCAAACTAACATTTAAACATCCGAATGGTACGGGACTTTCGGCAGAAGATGCCAATGAGACACAGGTTAGTGCACCAAGTTTAACTAATAAATTAAAGCTTCTGGACAATAAATTAGTGAAAATCAAGAAGCTGCAACTAGAGATAAACTACCTAAATGAGTGCATAAAAGAGAAATTAGTACTGAAGGGGTTACGCTACCATGTCTACCCTGGAGGACTGGTAGCAAATTCTCTTTTTCATAAAGAACTCTTGACATTTTTTGATATGCAAGGAATTGCCTTGCTCAAGTTAATGGTTAAACATTATGGCCTCCAAGTAATTGACCTATCTAATGAAGTTAAACAGCTGAATACAGAAATACTTGTAAATCCAGATTTCTCTCGTTACAAGTATGAGTATGATAGGTCATTTACTACAACTGACCAATTATTGGAAAGGTTAAAACTAAATAAAAGTAAGAAAATGACCAGGGATCGTTTGGCATATGGGAATGGTACAGCTTACCCAAATCCACCACCGTCCCAAACTAATCAAACTAACCATGCTATTTCTATAACAGAAAGTGAGACTTGGGCTGAAATAGATGGTGATGAAGTGACTGTTACTAATGGAAAGACTTTCTCTAACCAAAATCAAAGAAACCATCAAGAATTTGATAGAAATTCATGGGCAAACCGTCTCAGAAGGAATAGAGAGAGACCTGATGACAACTATAACAATTCCCTGGATAATTTTGACTATACATATCAAGGGGCTATTCCTAAGAAGAATTCTAATAATTTCAATCAAAGTTCCCAAAAAAACAACAAGCGCCCCTTGAACAAACCAAGGAGGTAGTCAACAGGACTGAAGTACCAGAAATTATTACCAACAGTGGTGGAGACTTTACTATCTACAACTTTTCTAGTCTAGAAATAGACCCTTGTTTTGTTGAATTATTGTCCAAGGGTTATACTTTTATACCTAACCAACATATGGACTTGGTGGAGAGTATTAAAGACTTGAAATTATTTGTTAGAAAACTCAATCTAAAATTATTATTAGGTAACTCTGAACACACTAGTTCTGCTTACTATATCCCTAGTGATTATAATCCCCCTTTACATCCAGCCCTTCAGCTATTCGAAGCCATTATGGAGTTAGATTTTAGAAATTTAGCTAACAAGGACAATAACTTATTTTTGAATAAAATTAGTAGATCATCTAATATCACTCCAGATGAAAAGGCTTTTCTTAAACTGTTTAAGAATTTAAACGTGAGGGCAATTAAACCTGATAAGGGAGGGGGGCTTACTCTGTTCGACTACTATGATTATACTAACAGGGTCTCCACTATGCTAGATAAAGATGCTTATCAAAAAGTGAGTGTCAATGAAGTTAATATAGCGTATAATCAGATTAAAAGCTATTTCAGTGACCTTTTTATTGAAGGCTATATTGACATAGACATGTACAATTATATAAAAATTGAATGGCCAAAAATACCTGTTTTCTTCGCTATGCCTAAAATACATAAAAATTTGTTAAATCCCCCTTTTAGACCACTAATTGATGGAAGGAATTCCATCACATATGCGAGCGCAAAATTAGTTGACAATATTTTAAAAAAATATTTGGTGAAAGAAACACAAATTTGTAAAGATTCGTGGGCCTTTTTAAGTAAAATAAATGGACTCGAATATAATGAAGAATATAATTTCCTTACAATAGATGTGGTAGATTTATATACTTCAATCCCACATGATGTAGGACTGGAATGTGTAAACATTTATTTAGTTAAGAAAGGAGCTTCTAGTAGCGAAGTATATCTAGTAACATCTTTACTAGACATAATCTTAACTAACAACTACTTTTTGTTCAATAATGAGCTATACTTGCAGAAATGTGGAGTGGCTATGGGGTCTCCAGTAGGCGCTAGCTTTGCAAACACAGTAATGGCATATTGGGAGAGTAGTTTCCTCCTGAATACGGAACAATTTACATATAATATAAAATATTATACACACTTCCTGAATGACATCTTTATTTGTCTCCATGGTAATAGAGATATTGGGATTGAATTGGTAAATTATCTGAATAGCACTGCTAGTTTTCTCAAATTTACGTTTGACTTTCAGGATATTAATATCAATTACTTAGACATTACTCTCATCAAAGATAAGGAAAATAGACAACTTTATGCTAAGATACACAGGAAAGAGACATATTGCAACTCTTTCTTGCACTATACGAGCTTACACCCTTATTCACAGAAAAAAGTGATTGTAAAGGGTCAGGCAATTAGAGCAGCTCGTATGATTACACGAGATGAAGACTTCATCCATGAATGTGAATTACTTGAAGAAATGTTCATTCATAGAGGATACCCTAAGACATTCCTCAAAAATATATTTGATGAAGTGAGTATAAAGAGAGAGAACGGTGTCATTCTACCCCTCTTGAGGGAGAGGAGTCCAGATAGTAGCTTAGAAGGAACAACAACCATACAAACATTTAGAGGCATGAATTCTAGTATAGTTTCTAGTCTGGTGGAGATTAATGAGAGTAATCTGAATAAAGAAGACACAACTACCAGTATAAAAGACCCAAGTACTAGATATATCATGACTTTTAGCCTAGAAAGTAACACTATAAGAAATATCTTGTACAAAAATTGGACTACACTTTTATATGATAGAAAATGTACTACAATTTTTTGTACATTCCCTGAAGTAACCTTTAGGAGAGGTAAAAACCTTAAATTCCTATTAGAAACTAGACCTACAATAGATAAAGAGAAGGAAAGGTGGACTTTTGGTTGTGGAAGCTGCAATTACTGTAAACATATTAAGACAGGCAGCAAGCACACAATAAACAATAGGGCATATGTACTTAACCACAAATTGAATTGTAACTCTAAATTGGTGGTGTATGGAGCATTGTGTTCAAATTGTACAATTTTTTACATAGGGAAGACGGAAAGGAGGTTTCGAGATAGAATCTATGAACACATCAGTGCTATCTCTAAAATGAAAACTGAAAATGCTTTAGCTAAACACATTTCATCCTTTCCAAGCCATACCTTTAAATTTGTGGGACTAGATCAAGTGCAACCTGATAGTAGAAGAGGCCCTTTTAATCTACTTTTAGAAGAGCGTGAATTATCCTGGCAATTTAGAACCAATGCTTTCATAGAGCCAGGATTAAATGAACAATGTAATATTTCATGCCTCTTAAAGCTTAGAAGTTTAAATAGATGAAAGTGGATAATTGTGTTTTTTCGAAATAACTTTTTATGTAAATAGTTATGGTTACTTATATATGATAATTTGTCCTGGGTTTTAGTTTTTGTTTTTATAAATTAGAGATATATATTTTTATAAATTAGAGATATATATTTTTAATAGTGGAAATATATATATATAAACTATTTTTTAAAATGAAGCTGTGGGTAGGGCTATATAACCAGAGTGTATACTTATGTATCTCTTTAACAAAGTAATTATTAACTAATTAAGCTGGTAAGCTAATTGGTTGGAAGGGGATGAATCTGTATAAAAGGTAAATGACTGTGATATGTGTTTTATCTGAAGAAGTCACTCTATTTTGAATGACGAAAAGCGCTTAATAAAATTTGGCTGAGTTGAGTTTTCATTGGCTGGAGTTCTGTTGGATTTTCTATGGTTATACAATTAAACATTTATTTTCTGAACTTTCATGTCACACACACATACATGGTTAACCACTCAGTGCTTTAATGGGTATGTATAACTAATGAGTATTATCTGACAAGCAAGTTATCAGTTGCAAAGAGCACTCTGCACAGTAATGATTGTAAAAAATACACCTGTTGCCCAACCTTCCTTGTGGCAACTGGTCATGCTGCTAAATGCTAGGAGCTAAGTGCTAGGAACTTAAACAAAAAACTGTACTCCTTGGAAGCACTTCTGTCACTAGAAGATGTAAATGTCTGTGCACCCACAGAAACCTGGTTCAAAGCCTCAGAGAGTACCCTGTCTTGCAAGGCTACAATGCCTTCCACACCTTTAGGCCATGAAATGAACACGTGAAAAGCAAAGAAGTTGGTATTTCAATCTATATTAGAGATAAATTCACCTCCTGTCTAGTTAGACTGGGCAACTCCATGGAGTTACTCCAGGTCCAGGTTACTGTGGGTAAGACCCCCATTCAAGATATAGCTAGATGAAGATCCCCCTCCATGGGTCATGACACTCATAAAGCCTACTTGACCAAACTGGAGACAATCCAAATGTTTACCGAACACACTGGTTATGGGGGATTTCAATTATCCCACCGTCAACTGGGAAACCTACACTAGCCCTAATTTGCTAGTGCAAAAGTTCCTTACCTTTGTTAATTCAAATGCCCTGGAACAAGTTGTCCGTACCCTGACAAGAGGAACAAACCTTCCAGCTCTGATCCTCACCATGTCAAACAGGTGCACTGCTGCAACTGTTGGACGCTCAATAGTTAAAACTGACCACAAATCAGTACCCCTTGAGCTGGCACCAACATCAAAACTCACAAAGGGTGAAATCAGACTAAAAAACTTCACCAAGGCAAACTATACTCTCCTAGGTGAAGGTATAAATGCATTCCAAGCATCACCCCAAGCTGGAAGTAGTAACTACACCAAAGCTTACACTAAAACCTTGTACAGTCAATTGCATAAGCATATAAACTCAGCTGTACCAGAAAGAATCAAAACTAGAGCCCCAAGTAAAAACAAGCTGCAATTTTGGACATCCAGGATCAACAAACTTTACAACAAATACAAAAATCTGCTGTCCAGGACAACAAGGGCAAGGCTCCAACACTGGAAAAGCATCCTCCTCAAGTTCAACTAACAAATAAGACAACTTGACAAATCCTCCAATGGCTCCATTGACAGAAACCTAGCAAGTACAGCCAAGGATGACCATACGGCCTTTTACAGCTATGCAGATAACCTAAAGGGTAGGACCCAAGCATGTGCACAACTGGTGGCCAACGGTATCACACACACTGACCCCACAGAGATAGCAAACCAGCTAGAGGGTAGGTTTTGTGAAACTTTCACTCCCTTATCCCCTCCTAACTTACAAAAAACCTTCCCCTAAACTTCTCCCACTCTACACATCTGAAGAGCAGGTCCTCAAAACCCTGTGCAAGACAAAAAACACAGCCTCTATGGGACCAGACAACATCCCAGGCTGTCTACTAAACAGGCTAAAACATGAATTAGCATCACCACTAAGTCAATCATAGCCTAACCACAGGGTTTGTTCCTGCAGAAGGGAAAACGCCAACAGTTATTCCCCTCCACAAGGGCGGCCTATCAACAGACCGGGAATTACAGACCCATAAGCCTGACCAGCCTCATCTGTAAGGCCATGGAATGTATACTTATGAACCTCAGAAATAAAGACATAGGTGACCTCTTAACCCTGGATCCTATCAACTTCAGCTTTGTGAAGGGTAGATCCTACCTGTTAAATCTAGTAGATTTCTTTGAAAGTGTGACCAAGGCCATTGATGAGGGCAAATCTGTGCACATAGCATACCTTGACATGGCAAAAGCTTTGACAAAATCCCACATTCAGGTATTAGCAATAAATTTAGCAAGCTGAATGCAAACCCCTTCATTGTAAGATGGGCTTCCAACTGGCTCACAAACCAGATACACACAAAGTGGGTGACTCCACATCAACCAGCACACCTGTTACCAGTGGGGGTGTCACAGGGGTCAGTAATGGGCCCCCTGCTGTTTGGTATATACTTCTCAGAAGTTCAGGTCAAAACTAAGGGGCTGTGGCTGACTAAGTTTGCAGGCAACAGCAAACTAGGTGCAATCAATGAATCCCCAAATGATGTTGGTATACTCCAGGTGGGTCTCACGCAGACCAGTGACTGATTTATTTGTCACGGTCTCAAAATGAATGCAAAGAAATGCATCATTATTCCCTTCAGCACCAACAATGCCCCTTCAAATCAACAACGATACACTAAGTACCCATGAAGTGGTAAGGGAAATGGTATCACAAGTTGACTGCGACCGTAACTTTGACTACCATTTGTCTACTGTAGTAAGAAAAGCTTTCTATGTCACATGCTTGTTTAGTAAAGGCATCACCTAAAGAGCAAAAGAACTCATAATCCCCTTATACGCGGCACTTATCCAGTCCATAATTGAGTATAACTCCCCGTTTGGCATGTACCATAGTAAGCACCTGCAGTAATTAGAGTGACCTCCGAGGTTTCTAACAAAGAAGATCAAGGAGATCCAGCATGTGCCTTACACAGAGCAACTAAAGTCCCTGTCACTATACTCCGTATCATACAGACTTCTTAGGCGGGACTTATGCCTGGCCTACAGAGCAATCCAAGACCCGAACTTAATGAACTTGCTGCATATCTGTAAATCAAATGGGACTAGGGCTACCCATTCCAATGACCTAAATATGGCCTGAAACTTAAATAGGACATACTGGAGGGACAGATTTATCTCCCAGTGTCTTTGGAGAAGGCTACCAATTCATGTGAAGCAGTGCACCTCTATGACACTGTTTAAGAGGAATCTGGATGAGTGGATGGGGCACCATAAATTCTTAATGGGGATAGCACCCACATCCCTCCTGAACATCAATAAATGCAATCTTGTGTATTGACTAGCATTTCTATGGTGTTACATTTGGATGAAACTGCTAGGCTTAGAATGACGTCCAGATCGATAGCCTAGTAAACTCCTATGATCAAGAACCTCACACAAAGGCAGAATTCCACCAAAAACACAAGTCCACAGTCTGGTTCCAATAAAGGCTGTCCCTCCTATATAAATCCCCTGTTCAGAGGATAATCCTTGATAAATGTCCTTGCCAGTGATCATGACAGGGTGCATATATCAGAAGCAATCATCTCCAATGATAGGTGACCTTGTGTGACAGCCAGATAATACACAATAAATGTGTGATGATATGAATATACCCACACAGGAGGTGTAAATAGCAGTACATACTGTATTATGTACATATGTGATTAATGTTCATGTTACAACTGTCTTGCCTTTGTGGTGTACATACACTGACATGCCCTTATCTGGCATACATTACCATGTTTCACTTGTCCTCTTCCCTGTTCTTCATTCCTACCATTCACGTGTGTGTGGCTCTTTTCTATACACACATTTCCCCAGAATAGTGTAATTATAATGCATAAAACATGTTTGTACTATACCCTGCACTGACTGCACTTTCCTATAATGTATTAGAACCGTATTCCTAACCTTAAATTAAACCTTGGTAGTCACTGTGGCTGTCCATGCTATCTTGCAGAAGTACTTTGCCCATAGGTTAACATGTCTGAACGTGTCCATGTTGCTTCACATGGTTTCCTGGACAGCAACACTGTTTCTGGCCATGAAACCGCTCCTGTATCCATGTAAGTGCAAAGTATGTCATGCACATGTAATTAGCACATGCAAACTCCATGTAGTCAGTGCTAAGCGCACACAGAGTTCATTGAATCTCCATGTTCAGCTCTCAAGAAAGGTAGATGCCACACTTTAGATATATGTTAACTATTTATGTACTGATACTTTAATTCAGTGTTACAGATGATGGGAATTTTGGGTGACTTTCTAGTTTTGCTAGTTCATAAATTATTCGTCAAGAATGCATTTCATGTTTTATAGCTCTTCTGTCCACTATGTTTTCTGAAAGCTCAGTTGTGTGTGTACATATCTGAAAGAATAACTAATTTGCATCTAGTACTGAAAAGAACTTTGCATTTGGCATTGCTCAGACTCCTTTTTATTTGAAAGCTCTCTATAATATACTCTTTCAATTATTTTACTCAGATCTTGCATATCGATATAAAATCAAACCTTGTCTTGTTTTACAAAAGTAATAATAGCTGGCTCTGTAGCACAAGAGGATAAAGCCCTGACTGAGACTCAAACACCCTGGATTCAATTTGTGGTTTGGCCACTAGTACAGCTGGCAGGGAAAGGCACTGGAGTGAATGGCCAACACCAGTTGAACCATCCTTCAGGAAGGGCAGCAGTCTGATTGTTATAGCTCTGGTACTGCAATGCAGGGTCAAGAAAGAGGGCAAATAACTGAATTTAATAACTAGCTTAGTTTCTTGTGGAATTCTGAGGGGATGCAACATCTGTCAGCATGGAAGCAGATGGTCAACAGACCATGTTGCCTTGTCAGGGATGCTCTGCACCCTCTTCCCTCTAGGCTTTCGAATACTGGCTAAAACATGTCTTCCTCCATAGTGCCTTTCTTAGGCAATGCTAAACTGAAACTACTTCTGAAATCAAAAATAAGAAAATCTGAAGCTGTTAATAATGTTCAATGCTAGGAGTCTAAACAAAAAAAAAAAAAAACTCCCTAAACGTTCTCCTCACCTTAGAGAATGCTGACATCTGTGCAGTCACTGTGAAATGGCTTAAAGCAGCACAGAGCATACTGGGAGTGGAAGGCTATAATGCCTTCCACACATTTAGACCAGCTACTGCTCAGGCAAGGATTAAAGGTGGCGGTGTCTCGATTTACATCAAAAATAAATATACCTCACGGCTGGTTAAACAGAATAATGCACTTCAGCTTCTCCATGTTCATATCACCACAGCCAAAATCCAATACCACTTCCTTACAAGCTATAGGTCCCTTCTATGATGCAGGAACCCATAAGATATATATATAACATTACCAACATGGGAAATCAATGCTCCATACCTATGGACACCCCCTCGTTAGTCAGGTCTGACCATAAGCTAATCACCCTTAACATCCACATCCCACCCCCACCCCCAGTAAAGAAACCACCATAAAAACTTCTCCAAAGCCAACTTCATGCTACTCAAGTCAGAAGTGACAAACTTCATAACACCCATGCAGACGGGAACTGAAAGTTCAACTGCTGAATCCTACACTAAGGCACTGTACGAGCACATCCACTCATGCATGAATCGTGCCATCCCAAATAGAACCAAAATGCTCTCATCCAAAAAAAGGAAGCCAATCTGATGGTCCCCTGCCATAAACAAACTTTACAACAAAAGGAAGAAACTTTTGCAGAAAAGAGGAAAATGCCAGGATGCAAAAAACTCCCTTACTAGCCTCAGTAAGAAACTGAGATGCCTCATAAAATCCTCCAAAGCTAGCTACGAAAATAAAATTGCCAAAGATTCCAAAGACAACCACAAAGCATTCTATAACTATGTCAAGAATCTAAATGGCAATGCTCAGATCTGCTCTGAGCTAAAACAGAATGGCATTAAATATACTGATCCAAAGGATATTGCCAATATCCTGGCAGATCGATTCAGTGCCAACTTCACCCCTCTCACCCCTAAATGGCCCATCTCAATACCGAAGATTGCCAAATTCCAGTAATAACGGCCACACAGGTACAAAACACACTCTCTAAAGCAAGAATACAGCATCCATGGGACCAGATGACATCCCGGGCTGTGTACTACATGAACTACAATATGAACTGGCACCTCACCTAAGTGTCATGTTTAATCATAGCCTCACCTCAGGTTTCATGCCCACTGAGTGGCGCAGAGCTACAGTTATCCCAATCCACAAGGGGGGATCCACCTTGGATCCCAGAAACTACCGTCCCATCAGTCTGACAAGCCTTATCTGCAAGGCCATGGAGCGTATTATCATGGAACTTATAAACAAAGACATTGGCAACCAAACACTGGACCCCACCCAGTTTGGGTTTGTGAAGGGCCGGTCTTGTCTCCTGAACCTGATTGACTTCTTTGAATCAGTCTCCAGAGCCATGGACAAGGGTAAGGTGGTCCACACAGCCTATCTAGACCTTGCCAAGGCCTTTGACACCATCCCCCACTCTGGAATCATAGATAAACTTACTAAGTTGGGCATTAATCCCTATGTCACCCAATGGATTGCTAAATGTCTTACTGATAGAACCCACACTGTAAAAGTAGCCGACTCCAAATCCAGCTCCAGACAAGTGACAAGTGGAGTACCTCAGGGTTCAGTCCTGGGGCCGCTCTTGTTTGGCATCTACTTCTCTGAAGTACAGGTCAACACTAAGGGACTCTGGCTAACAAAGTTTGCAGATGACTGCAAACTGGGAGCCATTATTGAATCCCCAAATGATGTGGATACTCTACAAAAGGGCCTTACAGAAACAGATGCTTGGTGCCAGAGCCATGGGCTCAAGCTCAATGCCAAGAAATGTATTGTTATCCCCTTTGGGAAAAAACATGTATCCATGAATTACCATATAGGTGGCAGTACACTAAACACAGAAAGTGTGATAAGAGACTTAGGGACACAGGTGGACAGTGGTCTCACCTTCGATAACCACATCGCCACAACAGTCAGGAAATCCTTCTGTGTGGCACACCTCATCAGGAAGGGCTTTTCATCCAGAAAAAAGGAGGTCATTGTCCCACTGTACTCATCCCTCATTAGACCCATTATAGAATACAACGCCCCATTTGGTATGTACCTCTCAAGACATCTGCAACAACTGGAAAGGCCTCTGAAATACCTCACTAAAAGAATCACAGGCCTAAAGCAGATGCCCTACGCTGACCGCCTTAAAAAACTCCAGCTATACTCTGTCGCATATCGTCTACTCAGAGGCGATCTCTGCTTAACATACAAGGCCATGTCAAACCCAGAGCTGTTGGACATGCTACACTTAAAGAAATCCCAATCCCTCAGAGCTACACGCCCAGGGATCTAAACCTTGTCATCACAATAAACAAAACATGCTGGAGGGATAGGTTCCTGACCCAGAGACTCCCCAGACTCTGGAATAGAATGCCCATACATGTCAAGCAGAGTGCCTCTTTGGACCTCTTCAAGAGGAACCTTGACGATTGGATGGGAGAAAGGAAATTCACCCCAGGGATCACGTCCAGCCCTGCTAGACAGCGGTCCAGGAAAGTAAATAATGTGGGAAGAAATAGCCAGGGAATTGTTATGGCTAGGCTTGTATAGGCCCTAGGGCTGATAGCCTAGTACCAACCTATGAACCTATGAACCTATAAGCTTATTGTAAATACTCATTATGCAACTGGATACCATATTCATGGGTGACAATTACCCACTGTTAACTGGGAATCATATAAGACACCAAACGTGCAGGCACAGAGATTACTGGATTTTGTAAACACAGACTCCTGGACCAGATTTTCAATATACCAACCAGGGGTGCAAATATACTGGATTTGATCCTCACTAATATGGAACACTATTGCATACACCCTAGTGCAATGTCTTTTCTGGTACATTCATAGCACAAAATGGCCTTCTTTGAAGTTAAAATAAAACCTGGAACCCTGGTTAACCCTAGAATGTTCAGCAAATAGGCTAACTTCCTACTATTAAATGGCAACCTGGCAAAATTTCAAGCCCCATAAAGCTTGAGAAAACTGTTGCGTCTGTGGCACAGTGGTGCAGCAATTAGTGTTGCTGCCTCACAGCAAGAGGTTCTTTGGTTTGATTCTGGCTGGGGTGCCTTCTGTGTGAAGTCCGCATGTCCTTCCTGTATTCATGTGGGTTTCCTCTCACATTCCAAAGACATGCATCTGGAGTGTTTCTTCTCAGGCCTCCACTGAAAATGGACCCTGTCCCCATTGGACTTTCCTGGTAAATAAGAAGTTATGTACTCACCATAACGTTCCATCTGAGTAGGTGGCTTCATTTGTCTGCAACCTGTGGGTCTTGGATCCGATATCGGATCCAAGCTGGCAACTTGTTTCATAGCTAATGGATCTGAGCTCCTAGCTCCTCCCCTTACCCATAATCCCCTGCCAACCCTCCATGACCTCAGATCAAGTTTGCCCCTCTATAGATACCCAAAAAGGGCATTCCAATAAAACAACTCACATAGATCCATTTTGAAGGCCAGGGGGAAGGAGGGGGGAATGGTTGCAGACAAATGAAGCCACCTACTCAGATGGAACATTATGGTGAGTACATAACTTCTTAAACTGAAGTAGGGAAATCATTTGTCAGCAACCTGTGGGACAGAGTCCCCAGCTACCTGAATCTTGGGTGGCCATCATGGAAGGATATTGCGGAGCACCGCAGAGCCAAAGGATGCTCTCCCTCTAGAAATTACGTCCAGTTTGTAGTGGTTAATAAAGGTATGAGATGAGGCCCAAGTGGCTGCCGAACAAATATTATCCAATGGAACTCTAGATTTGAAGGCAGCAGAAGTAGAGATGGAACGAGTGGAATGTGTGCAAACTCCTTCAGGTGCGGGTCTCCCAGAAGCTTGGTACGCTAAAAGAATACATTGGGAAATCCAGTGTGACAAGGAGATTTTTGATACTGCTTTCCCCAAATTAAATTTGGCAAAGGAAATGAACAGCTGGTCGGATTGCCTGTGATCAGCAGTCCTGTGAGTATAAAAACGTAGCTGCCTATGAACATCTAATGAATGCAGCTTGTACTCTCCTTTATTCTGATATTTAGGAAAGAAGACCCGTAGATTTATGGATTGATTTATATTGGTTTCTGATGCTATTTTGGGAAGGAAGGAGGGATTGGTCCTGAGGTACACTCTGTCCGGATGAAAAATCAAGTAAGGAGGTTTCACCGAAAGGGTGTGAAGCTCCGAAACTCTTTTCGCTGAAGTAATGGCTACAAGGAATGCTGTTTTCCAGGACAAGTATTTGAGATCCACTGAAGCGGCAGGTTCAAATGGAGGAGCAGTCAGGGCTTGAAGAACTAGTGAAAGATCCCAAGGGGATACGGCTTCTTTTTTACGGGGTCTGAGCAGAAAGGTGCCCTTGAGAAAGGTTTTACACAATTTGGCCGACATCAAGGGCCCTTTGTCATGTCCCACATGGTAATGGGAGATGGCAGCCAATTGTACTTTGACAGTTGAAGAACTAGCACCTTCCTGAAAAAGTCTGGTTAGGAAGTCTAGTATGGATGGAAGAGGGGCCGTAAAGGGATCTAGATTATGATGCTCCGCCCAGATGGAGAAACGTTTCCATTTACTGTGGTACACTTTCCTGGTGGAAGGTTTGTGCCCTGCCACGAGGATGGCTTTGACTGGTGAAGAGATACCGGGAGTCCTATGTAGGAGTGGAACTGGAGCAACCAAGCTGTCAGCTTCAGACTGTCTAGATTTGGGGTTGGCAAGCCCGATGGATGGGAGATTAGATCCGGACTGGGGTCCAGAATCCAGGGGGATTCACTAGGTGAGGCCACAGGTAAGGGAACCAAGTTTGCCGAGGTAAGAATGGGGCAATGAGGATCATCCTGCTCCCCAACCGTGAGGCTTTCTGTAAGAGCTGGTAGCATCAGGGTTAGAGGAGGATAGGCATAAAGTAGACCGGGCAGCCAAGCATGCACCAGAGCGTCTCTTGGAGTTTCCCCTGGAGGGGGAATCAGAGCGAAGAAATTGTCACATTTGGTGTTTGAGGGAGAGGCAAAAATATCGCAGCAGGGTTGCCCCCATATTGCGAATATCTGCTTCGCTACTAGTGGGTTGAGAGAGCACTCATAAGGGGTAAGAAGGGTGTGGCTGAGTTTGTCCGCTAGGATGTTGGCCTGCCCCGGAATGTGCATTGCAATCAGAAAGCAGTTGGTGGAAATCGCCCATTCCCACACTCTCATGGCTTCGTGGCATAAAGGGTAAGACCTGGTTCCCCCCTGTTTGCTGATGTACCAGACAACAGACATGTTGTCCGACTGAATTGCAATAGTTCCTATGGGGAGGAGATTCTGAAGTGCTTGCAACGCGTACAGCACCACTCTCATCTCCAGAACGTTGATATGCAGGGAGGTCTCTGTATCGTTCCATGTGCCTTGGACGGTCCTGCCTGAATAATCCCCCCCCCACCCGAGGTGGGAGGTGTCCGTGGTCACCGTGGTGAGAGGGGTGCAGAAGGGTCGGGTATGGAGATCCGGAACATGAAGCCACCATAATAGGGCCCTCCTGCAAGCCTTGCTGATAGCGATGGGATGATGGAGAGGACTGAAAGGACCATTGTACTAGAAGGGTCCACTGCAGTACCCTCATGTTCAGATGGGCACATGGAAGGAGCGTTATCGCTGCCACCATGGAGCCCAGTGCCCTCAGGACCAATTCTGCCGGTGGGGCTTCTGACTGGAGGATGGCCCACACATGAAGTTGCAAATTCTGTAGTCGTTCCGACGTCAGGAAGGCCCGTAGATCTCTGGTGTCTATTCTGGCTCCTATAAATTCTATGACTTGTGTCGGGGCCAGAAAAGATTTGTCGGCATTGATGGTGATGCCTAATTGGGGGGCTAGGCGGAGAAAGAAATCTCTGGCTGAGCAAAGTAGATGCCTTGTTGGGGTGGTCAGGAGCCAGTCGTCCAGGAACGGGAAGACCTGCATTCCCTGGAGTCTCAGGTGGGCCGCTATCACTGCTAACACCTTGGTGAACACCCTGGGGGCTGTGGTGAGGCCAAAGGGAAGAACCCTGAACTGGTAGTGACTGGCTCCCAGCCGGAAGCGGAGAAACCTCCTGGATCGTCTGTCCATTAGAATGTGGTAGTACGCACTCGAGGTCTATAGAGCACATCCAATCGTTTTCCCTTAGGAGGGGGAGAATAGGCTGAAGAGTGACCATTCGGAATTTTTCCTTGGTTACCGACAGGTTCAAATGGGACAGGTCTAGAATTGGTCTTGAGTCCCCCGTCCTTTTTGGCACCAAAAAGAACCTGGAGTAGAACCCTAATCTGAGCTGGTCTTGGGGGACGGGCTGGATGACTCTTTTTTTCTAGGAGCTGCTGAATTTCTGCAGCTGCAGCCTCCCTCTGATCGGGTGGCACATCGGGGAGGTTCCTGAATTTGGGGACATGAAATATTGGAATTTTGTACCCTATGGATATAATTCGAAGCACCCAGCGGTCTGACATGATGGACTCCCATGCCGGTAGGTGCTCCGAGAAGTGCTCCCCGACTGTCTCCAGAGTGGAGCAGCTGGGCAACCCTTCAGGGCTGCTGCGTGGGCCGGTCAGAGAAGGGTTCTCTAGACCCAAAGTTCCTTGGCGCTCCTCTGCCCCTGGGGTGGCATCCTCCCTGTCCTCCTCTGCCACGGAAGGACTGGTTGTCCGGAGCGGGTTGGGAGTGTTGCGATTTCCGGAACCACATCTTCTTCTGACACTTTTGGTTCTTCAAAAAGGACTGCTGGGGAGCAGAGAAGCAAACTTCGACGGCAGACAACGTCTTCCCATCCTTCTCGCTCTGGACTAGTGTCTCACGAACTGTTTTGCCAAACAGGACAGAACCATCGAAAGGGGCATTCGCAAAGGATGCTTTAAAAGGCTCCGCAAAGTCACAATGCCAGAGCCAGGCCTGACGTCTCATGACTAGGCCCGCTCCGCTAGCTCTAGCGGCTCCCTCAGTGGCGTGGGACAATAGCCGCATAGAGGTATTCGAAATAGATCTCAGAGTGGCCATTCGGGTGGAGTACAACTGTTTGTCCTCCACCGACATGGACTCAGGGGAGGAGGCAGTGTATTCTTTGATAAGATCCTGCTGCATCCTGATGACGTATGCCATATAATTCAGGGACCTTACCGAAAAGGTCGCTGAACTAAAAACTCGCTTCCCTAAGCGATCCATCGAGCGGGACTCCTTGCCCGGTGGATGGACTGAGGGGCTCTCCTGAGCTAGTTCCCTCTTCGTGGCTGCCGCCGTCAACATGGCATCTACGGGGGACCCTTGCTCCAGTGTGAACGGTCTGTGGGGGGGGCTCAGTATCCTGTCCGGGCGTTTAGGGACTGGCTCCACGGTGTCCGGGTCCTTCCACACCCTGGTAGTAATAAGGTCCACCAGGGGGTCGGCCGGAGGGGACACCCAAGAGGTAGACGGGCCTGCTTCGAATGCCTCCAGAAACACGGACTCGTCAGAGGAAGCCTTGGGGGCAGACCACCCACCTCTGATCCTAAGCATTTCTATAATGTCTCCAAAGGAGACATCCTCAGAGGGTGATCTTGGGGAGCCTTCACCTTCATCCAAGTCCTTGTTCTCAGTTAAGGACTCAGGGGAGTCCACGTGCCTCCTCTTGCACTTGTGCTTGCGAGGCACTTCCTCGGGGGGGCTGTCCGAGGAGGTCTCGCCAGCAACATCCTGTTCCAATGGAACAACCTGGGACATCGAAGCAGGCTGTCCCTATGGCCAGGTGATGGAAGCCTGGCCCAGCAGAGAGGGAGTGCAGGGTGGAGCCGAGACAAGGGCCGGGGGTCCGGATGCTCTCGACAGAGCCCTCTCCACTACATCGAAGGCCGAGGGGGAACCGCTCTCCCTGGGCTCCGAGAGCAGACTCCCACTCAGATCCGATGAAGGGATCGGAGCCGGCACAGAGACCATCAGATCCGAAGGACCAGTGTGCTCCGACCTGGACGGAGCCGAAGGCACACTGAATCCCCCAGATCCGAAGCTCAGCCCACGGCTCTGTGAGGTCGAATCCAACAGACTCGAGGGCAGGGTTGGATCTGAAGTCCCAAGTACTGTCGGCGCAGACCCACCCCCGGCTCCGACGCTGCCCGGATCGAACGCTCCAAACCAGGGTAGTGGGTCGGAGAAGGAGCAATTGGAGCAAAAAAGGGTGTTGAGCTCCCCCCCCGAAGGGGGGTGAGGCAAGAGCACTCCCATCTGCAGCTGGGCCTGGATGAACCTTCACATCATCCGGTCCAAGTCTGCATCTGACATACTGTAAGTTGATCTCGATGAGGCCACCGAGGCAGGCCTGGAATGCCGCCTCGATGGAGATCGGGCTTCCTCCTCCTCGGATCCTGGGGAGAAACAAGGAGATCGGAGCTGAGGAGGAGGAGACCTAGAAGCTGTGGAGGGAGAAGCCCGCTTAGCCGGCGGGGCTGAAGCGGAGGCCTTGGCCCGCCGCTTGTGGTGCTTCTCCCTCCATTTCTCCCTCCTAGCCTCCCTGTCCTCCGGCGCTTTAGCGGGAGTTTGAGTCCCGGCCGGAAGGGGGCAGGAGTGGCAATCACCACAGCCTGTAGTAGTGCCACGGGAGGAGCGGGGGCCGAAGCCGAGTCCGGGGGCAAAAGTCCCGCCAGGACCAGCTTCGACCTCCGCTCTTTCAGTGCCCTGGGGTTGAACGCTGCACAAATGGTACAGCCTGAGGAGAGGTGTTCAACCCCGAGGCACCGAACGCACTGAGCAGGGCCATCAGCCGGGGAGAGCTTATGGCCATACTCGGTACATTTTGAAAAAATGGCTTTTGGGGCCTCAGCCATACTTGAGGAAAAAAACAAGTACTACACAGACACACAGGCCCCAAAACACAAACACACACACACTCACTAATGGCCAGCGAAGGGAGGGAAAAAATATATAAAAAGATATAAAGTACAGGGAACCTGACTCTTACACACTTTTTAAAGCTAACAACAGGAGAAAGTGGAGGAAAAATACACTTATCTGACAATACTCGCTAAGAGCACAAAAATCCAGCTATTCACAAGTGCAGCAAACTAGATCTGAGGTCATGGAGGGTTGGCAGGGGATTATGGGTAAGGGGAGGAGCTAGGAGCTCGGATCCATTAGCTATGAAACAAGTTGCCGGCTCGGATTCGATATCGGATCCAAGACCCACAGGTTGCTGACAAATGAAGTCCCTACTTCAGATCAAATGTTAAATAAATGAATGAACAAACAAATAAAAACATGAATTAATTAAATAAATAACTGCTCACAGAAACCCTATACAAGCTTGTTAATAGCTGTACAGACATAGCTGTACCCACCAAGGAGAAGTACAGAACTAACTGAAAATAACAAGCCACTCCAGTGGAATCACAACATCAGTAGGCTGTATAACAGAAGGAAGAAATTCATGGCAAAGTAGGTGGTGTAGCACCCAGCAGGATAAAACAGAATCACCAAACTAAACAAACAACTCAGAGGACAACGTATACTAAAGCCAAATTTGAGGTAAATTTGTCCTCCCAGGCCAAGGACAACCACAAAACATCATTTAGCTATGTCCACAACCTCAAAGTAAATAAATAATTGTGTACAGAGCTCATTGTTAATGGAGCCACCTATACTGAGCCACAAGATATTGCAAACGTACTGACAGACACATTCAGCTGTACCTTTACCCTTCTCTCCCCTTCAACCTGCCATCAGGAAATACCACTAAATAAAACTTCCCCTGCTATCACTAGGGATCAGGTCCTCAATGCTCTCTCCAAGGCTAAGAGCATTGTATCGATGGGCCCAGATGATATTCCTGGATGCCTTCTAAATAGCATGAAACATGACCTATCCAATCCTCTGGAATTGCTATTGAACTATAGCCTCCAAACAAGCTCCATGTCTCATGAATGAAGAGCAGCAACAGTCATTCCTCTGCACAAAAGTTTAACATCTACAAAACACTGGAAACTACAGACCCATAAGTCGTACTGGTCTGACATGCAAAACCATGGAAAGTATTATCATGGAAATAATGAATAATGACATAAACCTCCAGACACTGGTCTCAACCCTATTTGGTTTCCTCAAGGGCAGGTCATGCCTACTCAACCTAGCAAACTTTTTTGAAAAGATCACCAAGGCAATGGATGAGGGTAAAATGGTGCACATTGCCTACTTTAACTGGCCAAGGCATTTTACATATTACCTCCCCTTGGTCACTGTTGATAAACTCAAGAGGTTAGGTATAGACTCTTATGTCAACCAGTGAATAGTTAGCTGGGTCACAGACAGGACCCAGGGAGTTAGAAGTGGGGAGTCTACGTCCACAAAAAGGCCAGTCACAAGCAGTGTCCCTCAGGGATTGGTCCTGGGACTACTCTTTTTTTGCCATTTACTCTCTGAAGTCAAAGGTTTATGTCAAGGGCCACTGGCTGACCAAATTTGCAGACAACTGCAAATTAGGAGCAGTCATAGAATCCCCCACTGACACCAATGTTCTTCAGGAAGGGTTGACACAAATAACTTGTGTCAAAGCCATGGATTAAACTAAATGCCAAGAAATACATAATAGTCTCCTTTGGGAAGTCATCAACAGCTGGTAACTATCATATTGACAGCACACCCCTAAGAGTCAACCCAGTAGTTAGAGACATGGAGACACACATAGTAATCTAGGCTTTGACCATCATGTGTCTGCAATAGTGAGGAAATAATTCAATGTGCCACTTATAAACAAAAGTATGGAATCTTAGTCCAAGGAAGTCACTGTTCTACTCTACCGAGCATTTGCCAGACATATCATTGAGTACAATGCCCCATTTGTTATGTACATAACCAGGCATATCCAACAACTGGAATGTCCACAGAGGTTCCTCATTAAAAGAATATAGGGAATAAGTAACATGTCCTAATCGGACCACCTCAAAGCCCCATTCCTGTATACTGTCTCCTACAGGCTGTTGAGAGGAGATATATACCTGGCATATAAGACATTCATTGTTAGACTCCACCCTGATGGACCTCCTGTATATATGCAAAACAAATAGCACAAGAATTACCTGTTCTAAAGACTTAAACCTTGCCTCTGATATAAGTAGGTCCTGCAGGAGAGAGAAAGTGAAAGAGAGGGGTATGTATCTTAGAGACTATCCCTTCTCTGCAAAAGGCTCCCCATTCATGTGAAGCAGAGTTCCTCCCTAACCCAATTCAAGTGTAACTTTGTTCAACTGGATGGGGAACAGGAAATTCATCCATGATTTGGCACTGTTTTCTCTAATGGACACAGGCAGCCTTTAAATGTTTAATCTCCGAGACCTCTGCTTGTAAATATTTCATCTCCCAAGCCCCCTGCTTACACTTATCAAGGGTACCAGAACTTATCAGAGATTAGGAATGCATGGCTAGGCTTATAAAAACCTTGAGGATCATTAAGTCTAGCACATGCCTATAAACATAAATGTTTGGCTCTGTCAGGCAGTGATGGTTGTCTCTGCAGTGAAAGCATGGAAATTGCACACATTGCAGGGAGGTAGTGCAGGCCTCCATTGAAATAAAGGCACATGTGACCCACCAAAGTAGAAGTTACAGACCATTAGAAACCACCATCAGCTCTTCATCATGGATGATGTGGCTCCATGGGGCATAACTGTTGGGTAGTTCTCCAAACAGTACACAATTAGAGTTGTCCTTAAAGAATGTGGATGCCCCCACACTGGGACAAGGCCAATGACATGCCCTGCTTGAGAAGCAGGGCAAATTGATAGAGGTAGCATAGGATACAAACCACCCATCCAAAGTGATGTCTGGAAGGATGACTATGCCTTTTACATGGCATTTCTACACGTCAGAGAATGGTCTTAGCTGTCTGGGAAAGAAACATATTCAAGTCCCACAAGAGAAGGACTGATGGTCATTAAACAGGAGACAGAAAGCACAAAAAACATGCTATTCTTCAATTATGATGGCACTAAAGCTTGCAGTTCACTATACTACCTGCTGAGTTCTACCTGAGAGCTAATGATTGTTCTTTTTTGAAATGCTGACACTCAAAATGGCAACTACCAACAAGTAGAAAAAAAAGACCAAACCCCAAGAGGACAGCATATCTCAAAGATCACTCTTCTCCTTTTAACTTCTTTTTCACAGGGGGGCAAGTCCCCACACCCCCAAACTTATATATGTACCAACTCCAAGATTGATATACCTCAGAGAAAAGAGAATAGTCTGAGAAGTGGCATCTCAGACTTAGTATATGTCAGTCCATTTTTCGGCCTTTCAGTCTCCATATTCCTGGACTAGCTCTAGCAGGTCCTGACATTTCGAATGGTTACCATTAACAATACTTTTTTCTTGAACATTAACCATTTTTGCTTATAATCAGGATTTATTTGTATATGATAGTCTCCTGGCAAACTTCCCAAACCCATGAATAACTTAGCAGACTTACGTATAACACATTCATGGTTCTGTACAGTATATAGAATGTCTGTACAGTTGTGACATTATTCCTTAATGTGTACAGGAACACAGTCTATAGCTTTGAAATCACACTGTGAATTGGTTTTATTGTTTTAGTGCATCACAAGCCAAATGACACAAAAATATTAAGTTAATTATCTTTATTTAATGCTGCAGTGAACCGGAACATTAATCTTTCATTTCTTTGTTTAAATTCACCTCACCTGAGACTCATTATCAACCCTTGGTCAACATGTTGTTCCAATAGATCTCTGCACTTCCTACTAAAATTGTGGGTTTCCACATCTTTTCTGTTTTACTGACCACGTTTTTTGTACCCTTTCTTTTCCTTTTCATTTGCTACCTGTTTTTGTCCACTTCTAGTTTGATTTCTGTGCCTGAAAGGCTTCTGGTAATTTAAGTAAAGATGTCATCTTACACCTACTTTTTCAGAACATTCACTACATATGGATCAAGTGATGCCAACAGCTATGTATACCATCCCCCAATCACTGATGTATATGTTTTGTCAATTTCAAGGAGGCATATGCCACTTTTACACTGACTAATATAAATCTTGGCAAACACTGCTTCTTACATATGATTTGATGGGTATGAAGCATTTTTCTTGCTTTCCTATCCCTAATTCTTTGGGGCCAGTTGATCTGTATAAGGGCTAAAAATGGCCAGTGAAATGTATGGATAGGCTTCTTAAGATCCTCAGATTAACAGCCTACTAAGTATGTATGAGTCTATTAAGTTTAAAGCTGTAAGTTGAAACAGGAAATGCAAGTCGATTTTTAGCTTGACCTTAATTCTTACATGTTAAAGCAATTTTCAGTATTTGTCGTAGTCTTCTAGAATATTCTTTATGGAGTTCTGTCTTCACTTATTCATGCCGCATTGCTGCCCCTTCAACTATTTACAGACATTTGCATGCTCCTTCTTGTTCAAATTCTTTTACTTCACATCAAGTTTTATACTTTCTCAATTCAAGTTTTGTCTTTCAAATGTTACTTTTGAACATTTGTTGAGACCAAATGACATTCTTATGCATTTTGAGGAGGTTTAAGTGACTGCAGTAGTTCTTTCAGGTGTTTATCCCATAAACTGTAAAATATTTTGATCAACCATACAGTGTAGATGGATATCTTTTGATGGTTTTCTTAAGGCCAGACAATCCATGACCTAGGCAGTTAAATAAAATAAACCACTTAATGGATTGAGGACAATGCAAAACAATAATAGCAACAGGGAATCACCTGAATATCTCATGTTAGATTCTCACACCCTACATAGTAACGTTTTGTGGTTCAGTTACAAAGTGATTTGCCACTTTTCATAGTAAATACAACACAATGTATAAATGTGTGATAAATGACTGTATACTGTGCATAAATTCCTGTCTCTAGCATTTATACTGTTATGAGAAAGGTTATGGGTTGATAGCTCTTATGATAGTTTGTAGGTTCACTTTATTTATTGGCATTTGTTTGCTGGGAAAGTCCACTGGGCCAGGATAGCCCATTTTCAGTGGAGGCCCAGGGAGAAAAGCTCCAACATAATAGGTACAAATTCTAAGAAAATCACAACAAAGATATAAAAATTTGGGTTACTATTTAAAACAGAAAACAATATAACGTAGTAATACTAGAAAGAGCGTATAGAAAGTAATATACAAAATACATGGATTACATGGGAATTAAAATCATGAATTATACGGAGTCAGGAAAGGGAGGGATTGAGGATGGAGTTAATACAATTACAAGGAAGGAGCTAGTCATAAACAGAGCAAGCATTCAGGGACAAGGAATATGATACTGTGCTCACTTGGGGGAATGTGTAGAATAGAGAATGGAGGAAATAGGGTGAAGAGAATTATGAGAGAAAGAAAGAGAAATGGAGAGGGGTAGGACACTAATGAGGCCAGAGAAAAAAGAGGGTAAAGAGGAGAGGGGCAAGTGAGGAAGAGGAAATAGGGGAAGAGGGTTTAGCTAGACAGAGAAGTAGAGAGAAAAGGGGAGGAGGGAGGGAAGGGAAGTGGAGACAGGGAAGAAGAGGAAGATGTTAAGATCCAGGGTTCTGTGGGAAGAGATTAGGTGATGTCAGTTTGTGTGACACCACAGTGACATAGCCACTTGGAGAGAAGGTGGTTATGTATAGCACTTACAAAGTTGACAGGGGATTGCTGTAGTTGGATAGAGGGAGGTAGGTTATTCCAGGTTTTGGCAACATTCCAGGAGTACAAGAATTTGCCTGTTAATAGTTTTGGTTTGAGTTTGGAGAAGAAACTGGTGTTCAGATCATAGGGTTCTAACTAGGTTGGATAGGGTGAGGAGGGAGCTAAGAGCAAGGCAGTCTTGGGGCTTCTAAATTACTTTATGTGTGGTAGTGAGCTGTAGAAATAGAAGTAGATAGTGTGGGAGTTCTAGCCCTTGCAGTTATTTTAGGTCTATACATTATTGTGTAGAGTTGAAGCTGTTAGTTGCGAATTTGGCAGTTTTGTTAAAGCATGACTCTTGTTTAGAAAGCAGAGATGAATGGAGGTTGGTTAGGATTGGAGCACTGTAAGAAAGAGAAGGCAAGAGATAAGATAGAGCTAGAGTACGTTTGGAGGGGAGAGGGAGGAATTTGTTATGCCTGTAGAGAAGCCAGAGTTTTTTTATGAGTTTTGTTGATACTGTTTTGAATGTGAAGGATGAATTTGAGGTTCTCATCAATTATTATACCCAGGAGTTCGGTACGTGTAACTAACTCAATCTTAGTTAAGAGAGAAAATATCAAAGGTGTCTTTATTAATTGGTGATTTTTTTCTTGGGAGTAAATATCATGAGTTTAGTCTTTTTGGGATTTAAGGAAAGGTGATTTTCATGAAGCCATTTTTCTGCAGTGAAAAAGGTGTTTGGGTGAAATGCCTGAGAATATTTGTATTAGGGACTGAACAGACTATAGTAGAGTCATCTGCATACTGGACAAGTGAGCCCTGTTTAACAACTTGGTGGAGGTTATTAATGAAAACAATGAATACAAGAGGGCCCAAAAACAGAGCCTTGTGGCACATCTGTGGGGTTGTGAAAATAAGCTAAAATGGAGTTCTGCCATCTAACGGCATGCTCCCTGTTGGAAATATAGCTTCAGAACCAGTTAATGGACTGGGGATATAGACCTATTTTAGAGAGCTGGGAGACGAGTAAAGGGTGAAAGTGTCGAAGGCTTTGACAAGTTCAAATAAAGGGTAGAGACAAAATTTCCTGAGTCACGGCCTTATTTACTGTGTCTAGAAAGGAAATTAATGCAGAATAAGTAGTATGACCTGGGCAGAACTCATGCTGTGTAGGGGATAGAATGTTGTACTGTAGTAGGTAGTCTAGTAGTTGTTTTTCTACACATTTGTCAAGAATTTTAGAGATGGGGAAAGTATAGCAATGGGACGGAAGTTAGAGATGTTGCTTGAGGAGCCACCTTTGTGAAGTGCTAGGATGATAGCTTTTTTTCTCAAGATCAGGGACATGAGATTCTTGAACAGATCTGTTAATTAGATATGCCACTGAGTCTGTAGCAAGTTTTAGAAACATAGGAGGAATTTCATCTGCTGCATTGGAGCAGGGTTTTAATTTCAAAAGGAGTTTTTTGATGTAGGAGGTGGGGATGGGAGAGAGACAAAGTTGTGGATGACTAGCTTTATGTGTGTAATCTAGAGGGGTATTGTGAGAGTTTGGAGATGAAGCAGGAAGAGTGTGATTAGGAGAATCCGAAGAATTCTGAGAAGGAGAGAGAAGAGAAGGAGAGTGAGAATTAGAGGAAGTGTTCTGAGGGAGAGGATAAGAGAAGGACACATTAATATTGGCAACAGTGTCGATAAAGTAGGAGTTGAATAGGCTGCTATTTGTTCTGTTATTTTGCAGGTTACAAAAGAACTGCTGTTTATCCTTGGAGATAAGTTTTTTAACTTGGTTATAGAGCTATTTATAAAGAATAAGGTCTGAATTATTATAAGACTTCAGTCAGTGTTTCCAGGCTTTGTCCCTATTATTCATGATATCTTTAGTGTCTTTTGTTAACCAGGGGGCATGGTTAGCTTTGATCCTTTTGGTTCTAGTGGGGGCTAGGCTATCTAATACTACAAGAAAGGTAGTACTGAAATAGAGGAGAGCCTCATCTAAAGGGAGGAGCTTGAGAACAGTCCAATTAATATTTGCAAGGATGTTGCTAAAGGAAGTGGGATTGAATTTAGATAGATTTCAGGCTACCTTGATGTTGTGATGTTTTGGGATGGATGAGCCAGCATGGATTGTAAAGGCAGGGAGTTGATCACTAAGAGAGTTGGGCACAGTCCCTGAAGTTATGAACTTCGAGGGATCTGAAACTAAGATCCAATCTAGGATGGATCCACCATTAGTTCTATTGTTGTACCTGGTGGTGGATGTAATGAGCTGGATAAAGTGAAAGAGGTTCATGCTGTTGGATGACTGTTTGGAAGAGATTGAGGCCCAGTTTATATTCATGTTGCCTAGGATTACTGTTTCATTTTTTATGGTGTGGGAGATCCAAGACAGAATATCTTCTAGAATACGGATATCATTTTCGGGAGGGCTGTAGAGGACAATTATACATAGATTCTTGGAGTGGTTGATTTCAGAGAAGGAGATTAGGATGGGTTTACCATGAGAAGGTTGAACCAGACTCCATCAAATGATGGAATTACTGACCCATTTTTGCTAAAACGACAATGTCGAATTCCGATATTGTCAAAAATATGACTCGCCATAAATCTCACAACGGGCTTTAACATGGGTTGAGATGGGACGAGATTTGTACTTCGACAATGTCGGGTTGTACATTGTTGCCGTTCGGCCTCCAGACTTCGACTGAAGTGGGTTCAACCGAACACACTTCAAACTTCTAATTCCAAACCTTAGGAAGTCTGCATTATGAAATTGAGGGATTTGGTCATCAAATCTACAGAGAGTGAGTGTGCTAGGGTAGATTATGGCTAAACCCCTCCTTTTTTATGTAGCCTGTCAGCTCTAAGTATACTAAAGTTTGGAGGGAGAAGCTCAGAGTCCTGAATGGAAGGCTTTAGCCAAGTTTCTGTGGTGGCAAGGATGTCAGTTTTATTTTGGGAAAGTCAGGCGTGAAGCTGAGAGGTTTTGTTACACAAGCTTTTGAAGTTTATAGTGGACAGGTGAAGTGATATGAGTTATTGGAGTAGATGGGGGAATTATGCCATAAAGAACTTGTGGGCCTAGGATTGGGATGGATGTCTCCGGAGTGGATGAGGTTGGTTATAGTTTGAGAAAGGTGAAGGCAAAAGAAAGAAAGTGAAGAGTATATGTAATGTATGAAATAGAAGTGGGAATTAGGTGAATAGTAAAGTGGAGAATTTGGAGGGAGTAATTCTTAAAGCACAGGATGTCTTTATAAAGGAAAATGCAAGGACCTATATTTGAGCAAGACTTAAGAAGGGGGAAGTGGAGGATAGGGTTAAGGAATTTATTTTGGTGGGGCTAGTGAGTGTACAGCAGTGAATTTTGAGAGGGTGAGAAGAAGTAATGTCACAGTGAGTGGGAGTAGTATTTGTAGAATGAGAGGCAACATGGCAAGAACAGTGAAAAAGAGTGTCAGAGAAGGAAATGATGTGAAGGGGTGGGGAGGAAGGGAGGCTGATGGAAAGGGGGAGTGGTTAGAACAGTACAACTATAATGAAAGTGGGGGTGGGAATGGGGGTAGGGGAGCAGAGTGAGCCCGAGCGTAGTGAGGGCAAACGGAGTGGGTTAGCCTGGAGAAGGAGCTACGAGAGGACTAAGAAAAACAAACTGTTTAGAGTGAGTGGAAGCTGGGATAAGAGCTTGGCAGTGAGGGGGGTTAAAGACAAAAAAGAGAAGGCTCAGATTATCAGGGCACTAGAGGCTTGAACTGGAAAATCCTTGTTAAGCACCTGAATAAGACACCAGGGTAGAGAGGATAAAATGCTTGCAGGAGTGGGGAGAACTGTGTGAGTAGACTGCAGCTGTTGAGAAAGCAAAGTATCAGTGGGGGGAGTCAAAGACTACTTTCTAGTGATGTGCGGTCACTATGCAGTTGTATGACAATACTGTAATAAAATCTACACAATTAGCCTACACAGAGCATGTAAAGGAACACACAGGTGATTTAGGGTCAAAAATAGAGGAAGGCACTTTTAAATATGAGAATGATTTTCCCCATTGCTAGTCAGGCTGGTGTCATTTCAGGTTGTAGATATAAGTATTTTTTTACTCAAGGCTAAATCCTGCTGCACAAATGTTAATACTCAAAAAAACGTTGAGTACGCATCTGGGACCCTGACTTTTTCAGCTGGGAGCCTTTCTTAACTTTAACTTTATATCTTTCTCTGTAGCAGCTACCTCATTCCAATCCATATCAGTCACATTAGAATTTATTTTTTCTTTTACTTCTATTCATTCAGCTTTCCTTGTGTTCAACTGGGTCCTCACAGATATTCCTCCACAATTTATTTATTGCTTCTATTCTTGCTGGTGTCTCGACTATTTGTCGTTTTCTTTCCTAGTCCCCTGTAAAACATCTTTGGTTCATCCCTAAACTGATTGTTTTATATCCTTTTGTTACATTTCTTACTGTTTAATGTTAGTATTTGTTTGCCCTGTGAATAGATTTTTAATTTGTTAGAAAGGTTATAACTCAAATCTTGCTTTGCATTTGATATGCTTTTGTTTTAGCCTTTTCTGTGTTCTAACAGTTTTTAGGCTTACTTCCTTTTCTATACTCTTTTGATAAAGATACTTCATTCCTTAACTGTTGTTTCTAATCAAAGTTTCCATGTTGGTGATCTATTTACCCTTTTATTTTCCTTTACTAATTTATGCTTTCTTGGTAATACCTTGTCTGTTATTAGTTTTACTGCATAGCAATGTACTCTGTTAGTTTTTGTTACATTACACATCTTTCTTTATAGTTCTAATTACTGTATTAATTTGATGTATACATTTTTTAACAATTTGTGTCTTTATTTTTGGTAGCCTATGTCTTCCAAATATATAGTTATATGTATCAATTTCTATCAAATCCAGTGCGTCTCCCCAAAAACTATTTTCTACATGGTTATGAGTTTCTTGTACAGTTTGTGTTTTTTGTTCTTCTACCACAGCATAGACATATCTTGGTTTTCAAATAATTGTCTGACAAAACTTCCTGAAATATCTTTATTACTTTCAACATTTAACTAGATTATTTAGTTATTTTCTCTTCTAATACACTGCTCTGCTTCCTCTGTCAATTCTTCAAGCTATACCTGTTTAAATAAATCACCATTTTGAAGTAGCATTTATGTCTTGGATTCTTATTCAGATCTTTCAGTTTCTAACTGATCTCTCACTTAATTTTCAGTTTCCTCTATTTCTGTATCAAACAGCTTACTTGTCACTACATTAGACTTCTGTGCTACTATTCTGTTTTGCAACATTTGCCATGTCTGTGTGTCTTTCCCTATATGCATCCCAAATATTTTTTACTTTGCTCTACAATTTCTAGTTAACACTTATTTCTTTTCTCCATATGAGCTGCACCATATTATGTCTCCTTTCCTCTCTGAAGTCCACTCCTCTCTTTTTAAAGTTGCAAATACATGTGCTCTTTTATATTGCTCTCTTAATGAATCATTTTTACACCTTTTCAATGTTTGCTAATCTGCATATTGTTTTGTTTTTATTTACTCAATTAATGATCTTAATTTTGTGACTGCAATCAATGTCTGACACTTTGCCCATTTCTAAGATTTTTCTTTTTTCTGTTTTCTCCCTTGTTCTTACCATGTAACGCCTTAAGGAAATGCTGGAATTGTTGCATAAAAATAAAGTGTGACTTACTTTTTGTCCTCGGGTGACTGTTTCAATGCAAACCTGTTGCTTAGCTTACCAATGTTTTTACTATCTTGTGGACTAATTTTCTGTTGCCACTGTGGGGTCTCTTATTTCAGACCCCAACACTGTGGCAATATCAATATCATCCTTCCAGGGCTTCATACTATTTTTCTACTAACTATGTCCCTAGTGACTTTGCCAGGTTAAGGCACTTTTTTTTTTAAATCCAGGGACAACTGCACCAAGCTCTTCTTTTGTTTTTCTCAATGACATATATAGCAGTTCTTGTGCATTCACAGGGGGTTTGCCTTTTAATTTATCCACATGTTAAGGTTTTTTTCAAACCTATGACAGAAATAGTCCTTTTCCTAAGTCAAGGTATAATTAAAGCCCATGAAATCAGTTTTGCTTCTGTCTTTGATATGTGCTAAATATGCACTTCCAAGCACCGACCTGGTGTGGATATTCTGATGTCTTAGCATATTGGATTTGCGTCTAAAGCTTTTGTCGCAAATTGTGCATTTATAAGGTTTCTGCCCAGAGTGAATAAGCTGATGTTTATTCAATGTACATTTTTGTCTAAAACTCTTGTCGCACATGGTGCACTGATAGGGTTTCTCCCCAGTGTGGATACTCTGATGGCTGACCATTTGACTCTTCTCTATGAAACTCTTCTCACACATTGAGCATTTATAGGGTTTATGCCCAGTGTGACTCTTTTGATGTTTTACCATACTGCTTTTGTAGCTAAAGCTCTTCTCACATAGGGTGCATTTATAGAGTCTCTGTCCTGTGTGGATACTTTGATGCCGTATCATAACACTTTCATATATAAAACTCTTGTCACACATGGTGCATTTATAAGGCTTCTGACCACTGTGGGTGTACTGATGTCTTATCATTTGACACTTTTGTGCAAAACTCTTATCACACATGGAGCAATTATATGGTTTCTGCCCAGTGTGGACTCTCTGGTGCTTTACTATACTGCTTTTGTGACTAAAACTCTTGTCACATGTAGTGCATCTATATGGCTTTTGCCCAGTGTGGATAATTTGATGTGTTACCACACTACTTTTTTGACTAAAACTCTTATCACAAATGGTGCATTTATAGGCTTTATGTCCAGTATGGACACTCTGATGTGTTACCAAGTGACTCTTCTGTATAAAACTCTTATCACACATTGTGCATTTGTAGGGTCTCTGCCCACTGTGGATACGTTGATGAAGTAACATAGTATTTTTATATTTAAAACTCTTATCACATGTGGTGCATTTATAGGGTTTCTGCTGAGTGTAGATATTCTGCTGTCTATATGTAGCACGTTTATGTCTAAAATCCTTACTTCCTGGGGTGCATTTATATGGAGTCTGCCCAATGTGTGCACTCATATTATTTCCTGCAAAATGCTTATCTGTAAAATCCTTGTCACACGTGTCATATTTGCATAGTTGTTGTTGCAGGTGGACTAACTGTGTATCCATTTCCGACTCATGCCCAGTATGAATACTCTCATGTATCGCTAATCTTTTTGCACCTGTAAATGTCTTGCCACAAGTGGTACACTCATATAATTTCTCTCCGCTAGATATCTGCTTATGTGTTGTCAATGTGTTATTTTGTCCTTGTTGTCCATGACCTATGATGTTGCTGTCATTAAGCCATTTGTACTTCTGTTCATCTGCACTAGTTTCCAGATGCATTTCAAGTTCAGTTTTCTTAATCACCCCATCATCACTTTCCAGACAGTTAATGTGTCCAGTTTCAGCCTGCATCAGGTATGGCCATCTGATGGACATCATATCTGGGGAAGCTTTGTCATATTCAGAAGCCTTGGGTTTTCCGAGTGAGATCTGCAGACTCTGTAGTTCAGGGCAAAGCCTGTTCCTGTTGACTTAAAAAAAAAAAGATTATTCAGAAAATTATGTTCAACAATGGTTTTATTGTCTCACCACAAGTTTCCCACTGAAAACTGTATATCATTGTGCCTCATACAAACCATTTTAATTTCTAACAGTAACAAGCACTAAAACATTGTTTGGTAACATTTGATTACTAAATATATGTGACATCAAAAATCCATAGTGCCATCTTGTTATGATGTACTGCTTCCATTAACAACATCTAACATTGCTAATGGGTCTGTTTATTATTTTATCTTCACAGAATTACCAACAATATGGCTGATGTACTTGCCATTTCCATGATCCCTACACACTGCACATGGTCCTCATATTCACCACAAGGTTAAAGAAACTGGTACTCGAAAAATGAAAAATAAACATTTTTCAAGGAAAACAGTAAACTGTGTTACAATCAAAAAAAAGAGAAAAAGTATTAGCATTTGTTTCCAAAATAATCATGCTTAATGCCACTGGCATCTAACACAGTGAAATTAAATATTAAAAACTCTCCACTGAAATGCAGTCAAAACATATGCTTTACAAAAAAGTCATTCCATCTGGCACACTAGGTGTTGCAAAACTGAACAGATAATTCCCTTGCTCCTGGTGTAATCTTCAAGAACATTTTCTTATTACTGGAGTTAAGTATAAAAAGAAGAAAAGCCTGAAATCATGATTCATATTTTTATTCATTTACTAAATAGTCATGTCTGGTTAGGTGACTTGCTCAGAGCCTGATACTATGAGCAGCTCAAAGCTTTAATCCTCTCAGGTAAACTTGCTGAAAAGTACAGTTTTGTACCTACTATAAATGTAGATGTCTGATAGATATGCAATTGCAGTCCTTACATATGGGTTGCCCTGCCTCAGGCAGCCCTCGGTCGGCCGGATTCCAAAGTCTGGGTCCGACGTCGGCTGATGTTGCCTCTTCCCCGACGTCAGAGCGGCTGGGGTACAAAAGCATCAGCCGATGCCATCTTCCACAGTGTTTCTTGCCCCAGATGCCAGGTGCCCTCCAAGGAAGGCTAAAATTAGAACTGGATAAAAAATTCCAGACATACACAATAGCAATAAACAGATACACCATAACAGATATCCCCAGCTAAGTATAAAAGGAGGGAAGTGGACCTAATACACAGAGGGGTAGGAGGGAGGGAAAACCTGACTGCAGTTGCATATCTATCGGACATCTACATTTATGGTAGGTACAAAACTGTACTATGTCCTTCAAGAATGCAACTGCAGTCCTTACATATGGGTTGAATACCACAGCCAAGCTGAGGGTGGTAGGCTCTAAGATAAGGATGGTGTAGCTAAAATGCCCTGCAGGACTGCCGAAGCAAAGCCTGCTCGGGATCTGGAATATAAAGGGAGGTTGTAGTGCTTGGAAAATGTATGCATGGAGCTCCATGTAGCAGCTTCTAGAATGTCCTTTGTAGCCACCCCTCTTAGGAAGGCTGTGGAGGTGGCTGTAGCTCTGGTGGAGTGTGGCCTGATATTGGCTGGCACACCCTTTCCATGGAAAGAATAACAGAATCTGATGCAATGTCCAATCCATTTTGAAATTGTTTGTTTGGAAATTGCTTTTCCTTGCACTCCAGGAGCGTAAGCTACAAATAGTTGGTCAGACTTTCTGTTGGCCTTTGTTCTGTCCAAGTAGTAGTGTAGTTGTCTGTGAATGTCCAAAGTGTGCAGCAGCTTTTCCCCTTTATTTTGAGGATTGGGGAAGAAAGTAGGCAGGTGAATTGCTTGATTTAGAGACACCCTGGATATCACTTTTGGCATAAAAGAAGGATTGGTTCTTAAAGAAACCCTGTCCTGATGAAAAATGAGGAATGGAGGTACTGCCATGAGGGCCTGCATCTCCGAAACTCTTCTTGCTGAGGTTATTGCCAACAGGAAAACTGTTTTCCAGGAAAGAAATTGCAATTCTGAAGATGCTGCTGGTTCAAAGGGAGGAAGAGTTAATTTTTCCAACACGAAATTGAGGTCCCATGCTGGCACTGGTGGTTTTCTGGGAGGTTTGATATTCTTTACCCCTCTTAGAAATTGTCTTAGCAAAGGATGTGAAAACACAGGTGGATCAGTGTTGTATCTTGCTGAAATTGCTGAAGCGTGTATTTTTATGGAAGAATAGGAAAGTCCATTATGCAGCATGTCTGCCAAGTATTCCAATATCTGTGGGATGCTCATTACTGATGCATCCTGTCCCTTGTTGGTATTCCAGATGTTGAATCTCTTACATTTGGCTGAATAAGTTTTTCTGGTGGAAGGTCTGCGCGCTTCCAATAATATCTGTTGAACTTCCTTGGAGAGAGAGATATGGGGAGAAATCATGGGACCCTCCAAGCTCTCAGCTGCAGAGTTTGCAGGTTGGGATGAACCGTCCTGTAATTGTGATGCGTCAAGAGTGGAGACCATTGAGGCAGGGGCCATGGTTTGGTGCACGTTATGCTCCTTAGTAATGGATACCAGTGCTGTCTTGGCCAATCTGGAGCTATTAAGATGCCTTTCAGTTGCTCTGCTTTGATCTTCAGTAACACCTTGGTCATCAATGGTAGAGGTGGGAATGCATAGATTGTTAGAGAGTTCCAGCTGAATGAGAGAGCATCTATTTTCCAGGCTTGTGGATGGTGTGACCTCGAGCAGAACTTTTTCAGATGATGATTGAGGTGGGAGGCAAAGAGATCTATGTCCGGCCTCCCCCATGCAGAAGTTATTTGTGCAAAAATGTCTGGATGCAACATCCACTCGTGTGGATTCAGGATGTTTCTGCTTAGACTGTCCGCTAGAACATTGTCCCTGCCCGGAACAAACTGGGATTGTAGCTGTATGTTCAGTTTCAGGGATTTTTCCCAAAGAGTCATTGTTAGTCTGCAAAGGGGGTAAGAATGAGTACCTCCCTGCTTGTTTATGTACCACATAACAGTGGTGTTGTCTGTCTTTATTAGTAGATGACCTTGTTGAAGATATTTTCCGAAGGCCTCGATTGCATGCATTACTGCTAACATCTCTTTTTGATTGATGTGCAGATGTACTTCCTGGGGAGTCCATTGCCCTTGAATACATCTGCCCTCCATGTGCACCCCCCATCCATGGTCTGAGGCGTCTGTTGTAATGGTTTGGCTTGTTTGAGGCTTGTTGAAAGGCATACCTTTGTTTAACTGGCTTGCTTGGGCCCACCACAAAAATTCCCTTTGTAGACATGGGATGAGTGGGATAATTGCTTCTAAGTTGTGGCTGTGTTGACACCATAAACTTTTTAGGTACCATTGTAATTTTCTCATGTGTAGTCTTGCCAGTGGAATCAGTAGAATGCAAGATGCCATGAAAGCCAGGGCCTGCAGGAATTTCCTTGCAGTCATCTGGGTGAGCTTTGCTAGGCTTTTGAAGTAATGTGGTAATTGTTCTTGCTTCTCTTCTGTGAGGTAAGCCATTTGTGATTCTGTGTCTAGTTTGGCTCCTAGAAAAGTTATTTGTTGGGATGGCAGTAGTCTTGATTTTTATAAGTTGACTGCGTATCCCAAAGCCTGTAGTAAGTAAATGACATAATTCAAGTTTTTTGTCAAGGCTTGCTTGCTGTCCGCTTGTATAAGGCAGTCGTCCAGGTAAGGGTATATTTGTATCCCCTGAAGTCTGCAATGTGCAATTACTGATGCCAGGCATTTCGTGAATACTCTGGGCGCAGTAGATAAGCCAAAAGGCAATGCTGAGAATTGATAATGCTCTGGCCCGGCAAGAAATCTGAGGTATCTTCTGCAACTGTGTCTGATTGGGACATGCAGGTATGCCTCCTTGAGGTCCAGAGTAACCAGCCAAGACCCCTTGCCCAGCATGGGAAGGAGTTGCTGTAGCGTCAGCATTTTGAATTTTGGTACAATGAGAAAAGTGTTTAGAGCGGACAAGTCCAGTATAGGTCTCCATTGCTTTTCTTTTCTTGGAACAAGGAACAGTCTTGAGTAAAATCCCTGGCCTTGTTCCTGAGGAGGAACCTTTTCTATTGCTTTGATTTGTCTCAGCTTTGAAACTTGTTCGAATGCCTCTGCCCTTTGATTTTGTGGCAGGTTTGGCATGCCTTGTCTTGTTGGTAAAGTATGGAAGTGGAACCTGTAGCCTTGGTCTATTATGTCCAGAATCCATTTGTCCTTTGTTAAAATGTGCCAATTTTTTGAAAATAAGGATAATTTTCCGCCTAAAGATGCTTCTCTTTGAGCCTTGGTCGGCGGTGTCAAAGGCAAGTCATTGTGATTGTCCCTGTGGAGCAGGGGAAGTCCCTGCGCCACCTCTCTGATTAGTTGGTTGCCATTGGCTTCCCCTGTAGGAGCCTCTGTATTGCCCTCTTCCTCGGGCACGCCTGTTTTTTCCCCTTTGAAACTTGTCAGTGTCCGGAAAGGACCAGTTCTTAGAAGGCCAATTCCTGCTGAACCTAGGAGGCTGAACCTGGAGGAAATCCTTGACTGTTTGCACTGATTTAGCCTTTTCCTCAGTTGATTTCAACACATCCTGAGCATTAGCACCAAATAGCTTGTGTTTTTCCAGAGGTGCATCTAGAAGCTTTGCTTTAACATGATCTGGTAATGGCTGTTCTTTTAACCATGCATGTCTACGTATGACGGTCCCTGTCATAGCTGCCCTACATGAAGCTTCCAATGCATCATATCCACACTGAAGAAAATGATTGCTAACCTGCTGTGTGTTGTGAACCACATCCTGCAAGGCCTTTCTATCTAAAGGCTCAGGAAAGGCTAACTTTTTCTGCAAATCATCCATCAAGAAATCCTGATACTGAAACATATGAAAAAGGCAATTGAGGGCTCTCATGGCAAGTGTGGTTGAGGTATAAACTTTTTTGCCCCACCTCTCCAGGGACCTAGCTTCCCTGTCTGAGGGCAAAGGATTCTTGGCCGTGGATGTTGTCACCCCTTTGGGCCCCCTGGGAAATTGTTTCTAGATCAACAGCATGGGCCTTAAAGAAATGTTTGTGAGTTTCAGGAACCCTGTAGTATCTGTCCGGCTTGACAGGAGCAGGGGGGAGAGAATCAGGGGAAGCACTCGAATCTGAGTACACATCATCCAGAACATCTAGCACTGGAGGGATAGCTAAAGGCCTGTGTTGGGGAAGCTTAAGGAAGGTACGAAGCCATTTCCTGGAATCGGAGAATTCCTGGCCTTGCCACTGAAAGTGCTCTCTCATGGAGTGGAGAATTTCCCCAAAAGAAATATCCTCAGGAGGAGAGGCAGAGGGGATAGAATCCTCCGCATCTGAATCCTCGTAGGCCTGGAAGGACTCTTCCTGGGTATCCGAGTGATCAGAGTCACCAGAGGCTTCATCTGAAGAAAGGGTGTCTGTATGCTCAACACTGGGCCTTTTGTCAGTAGGTGGCTGAGATCCTCTGTCAGGATGGGCCTGGGAGCCTCTGATTAAAGAAATTAAATCTGCAGCTAAAGACATGATTTGTTTATCAGTAGTGGCTGAGGCAAAGCTTTAGGAGGGTGAGACTTAGCCTGGCTAGCAGCCTTAGCACGTGTGTAGGCCTTGATAGACATAGACATAGGGGGCCTAGCTGCCCCACGTGCTGGAGTAACCTTGTCCACTGGTATGGTCTCAGGCAAATCTTGGGCTTCAGAATCTGGAGGAAAATCAACCACCGGCGCAGGCTCTGGGGCCGGAGTGATCGGTAAAGCGGTGTCGTCGGTCCGGAGCGGTGGAACAACCGCCTCAGAAGAGACCGATGCACTCGTGGTAATTTTTGGCGTGGTGTCGGTGGAAGTCACGGGCCTTCGCGGGATGTCGGTCCCGGTCCTTCCGTTTTTTGGAAATATGAGGTGTCGGTTGTTCCGACGGCATGGTATAAGAGAATTTATCGCCAAAAAAGTCTTCAGCAAACTCTGCCCAGCGCCTGAGGGTGCGCATATTGAAGCAAGCACAGGCCGAGACGTCGTGGTCTGGGCCAAGGCAGGGGAGGCATTAAGAATGGAAGTCCTTATGAGGTATTTGTTTACCACAAGACAAACAGTTATTAACTTTTTCATTTTTTTCTGACATCGGCAGAGGCAAGAAAAAGATCCCCAACGGGGTACTTAGCTTTTTTGATGACTTCGGATACGTAAAACACAGGAGCTGACCGACCGGCACTTGCGAACTGCTTCTGCTTCGGGCACCGTGTGGCAAGAAAGACTGAGGAAGATGGCGTCGGCTGATGCTTTTGTACCCCAGCCACTCTGACGTCGGGGAGGAGGCGACATCAGCCGACGTCGGACCCAGACTTTGGAATCCGGCCGACCGAGGGCTGCCTGAGGCAGGACAACCCATATGTAAGGACTGCAGTTGCATTCTTGAAGGACATCGATGAAATATTTCTACTGGTACATCTGCAGAAACCAACTGCAAAGCACAAAAATATGCTTTGAACATTGGACCTCAGTACAGATCGATACACTGTACACGTTTGAAATGATCCATGATGTGATAAAGTTCAGTCATTTCAAACAATTCATAAATACTCCTGAAGAAGACACTCAGAGATGTGCAGTACCATAAAATTGTAAGTTGCAAATCATTTCCTTAGGTCTTGTAACTTGGTACTGCCAGATCTGTATTTGCTATTGGTACTGTCCAAAAATAAAATTATTCTGACAGATTACAGCAATCTTTAAAAAATACACAATTTCAAGTAACTGCACTGTACTGCACCCTCTTTCACAGTACCTGAGGCCTGGCTTTCAAAGTATAACATTATCTTATCAATTTGTAATCTATCCTGAGAACACCTCACTGGTTACATTACATGGAAAAGTAATACCTGCTGATGAATTATTCTTTTTTCTTCTGATTATACTCACTGACTTACTATGCCCTGCTGATCTATTAAGATCTCCTCCTGATTAACCACCACCTTTAAGTAGAAGAAGTAACCACTAATGATCTACTGACCCTGTCCTTCTGATCATCACAGTAGCTTTAGTATGCAAAATAAACAATCATGGTGATCAACCTGTCCACTCCTCCTGGTTACCCTCACAACTTGTGCACAAAATAAGAAATTACTCATCATACACTGATCCTCCCCTTCATATAACACTGCTGTCTTCGTCATACAAAAGAGGTCATCTATACAAATGGACTACACTTGTTCCTCCTAAACATTCCTATTGCCTTTGGTGTGTGACAAATGAACCCCAGATGATTTAATGTTCCTCTTGCCATCATTTCCCTGCCTTTACTGTGGGAAATAAGTAATACCTGGTGATCTGCTATTCATTCCCCCTCCCCTGAACACTTCACAGTTTTATTGTTGGAATCATGTAATCCTTTGTGATACCAAACTGAAAGAAAAAAAAGTCTTCCTTCACCAAATGCAGTAGAACAAAAATGAAAAGTACTTCTGTTAACACCATGCCCACTCTGGACCAACAATAAAGAACATCAAATAAAACATGCAAAAAAAATGTTTATTCATAAACAGTAAGCACTTTCATTTTCTGTAACTGAATACAAAGACTTCATCAGACTACGCATCTCCAGAATGATTCAGTTTAAGTAACTCTACATAAAATCAAATGATGAAAACTCCAAAATAAATGAATCATATGATAATATAACACATTATCTTAAAATACATGACACCAGCAAATATGATTAAAGGTATTAACGCTATGTAGTATACTATTAGCAAAATAAAAAAAATACTCACACATACCAAAACACAGCCAGGATATGAAACTATAACATGACTTTATTAAACAATATACAACTTTATAAAATGGTTAGTGCTTTCACAGGTACCTCTGAAGAAGACGGCAGAGGTACATGTGAAAGTGCTAACCATTTTATAAAGTTGTTTTATAGTTTTATATCCCGGCCGTGTTTCGGTATGTGTGTGGTTTTGTACTAACAACGGTAGGTTTGTGAACAGTAACATGAAACTAAAATGTCTTTTATGTGCATATAATGCACTGCGTATATTTTTTTATATTGCAGCTGTGTTCATATTGGCTTCCCTATGTAAAATGCTTCACATCTAGAACAAACTACAATATAAATAATGAATGTGAAAGAACAATTAAACATCCCATGAGGTGTATAAAACTTTTTTGAAACTGAACTATAACTGGTGCTATTTTCTACAAACCTAACACTAACTACAATGTTTACATTTACACATTCCTACTCCACATATTTCTTTAGTAACATATTTAGCATTTTCTAAAATCTGTTTTTTTTTGTTTGTTTTGTTTTTAATTTTTGATCGATACATATTGGACTATCTCCCAACTTTTTAATAAACAGAGAGGCTACAGAGAAAATTCTGCAACTATTGTTTATAGCTTTCCCAATCTTGTAACTATCCAGAAAACATGTCTGGGGTATAGCCTTATTTATTTATGTATGTATGTATATATGTATGCATTTAATTAATTAATTAATTAATTAATTAATTAAATTAACTGATTAATTAATTTACTTATTTATTTTGTTGACTGCGTTAGTCCGAATATGTTGTGGAAAGCCCCTTTTCCACCTAAACCTTAGGAAAAAGCACAAGTTACAAAATAGGCAGTTTTGTTCAATAGAGCAAATATAAAGCTTAAAGTTACAATATGGACATACAATAAATGAAAGGCAGCTATAGTAAAGAACATCTGCAATCAATAAAATATAGAATTGTTACATATTAATACATGGTAACCTGATGAAGTTTAAAATATCAATTTATATCTTTACATTTACGGGTAGGAGAAATATGAGAGAGGCCACGTAGGAAATAGGACTGGAAAGCAGAGAGGAGGTGATGGAGTGGAAAGCAGAGATGAGGTGATGAATCTGTGAGTAGTAGGTATATTTGTTAGCTGATATAAGTTCAGAGTTTCATAACTGAATAATAGACCAACTGCCCTGAAGGGCCATTTTAAGCCTAGCATGCACTGTTATCCCACTAGGTGTTCAGATTACCCGTACCATGATTTTTATTCCTATACTTTGCATTTGTGAATGAATGTAACTGGGGTGATACCATTAAATATTGAAAAGGGACTCTGGGGGCAGGATAGGGCATTTAGGTGCTGTGTCTGTCCGTTAGTAGCACAAGGGCAGTCCTGGGGTAAATTTCCATATTTTCATCCATTGATACAAGTTGTGTTTGAACAGGAAAGTACAGTTGTGTACACTTACCATAAATGTAGATGTTCGAGTGTATTCACTGTTGCAGTGATTACATTTGGGTAATCTGCTGGCAGGTTGCCCTCAGTCGGCCTGAATAACAAAGTCTTGGGTCCTGCATCAGTTGCTGTCTCCTCCTCTTCCATGATGTCAGGTCGTCAGGGGTATAAAACATGCAGCCGATGCCATTTTATTCAGTTTTTCTTGCCCCAGATGTCAGGTGCCCCCCAAATGGGGAGCAAAAATATATATATAAATATAACTAAACAGCAATATATATAAATGCAATTTTAGCAACATAAACTTTATCTTCATCTAAAAGCAAATACACCACAAAGGCTGTAGAATATAGTGAAGGAAACAGAAGTTATTGAAAAGGGGGATGGCGGGTGGGTAACCTGGACTGCAACAGTGAATACACTCGAACATCTACATTTATGGTAAGTGTACACAACTGTACTATGTTCTTCATGTTTCACTGTTACAGTCATTACATTTGGGTAGAATCCCAAAGCTATGGATGGGAGGATGGAATTAAATAGCATTAGGAGCGGCTATAAGGCCCTGCAGAGCTGCAGTGGCAAAGCCTGCCCTGGATTTGGAGAAGAGAGGCAAATGATAATGCTTTATGAAGGTATGCACAGAGCTCCAAGTAGCAGCTTCTAGAATGTCTTTGGTTGGAACTCCTCTGAGAAAGGCTGCTGAGGTAGAGGCAGCCCTGGTGGACTGTGACCTGATTCCCTTGGGCACAGGTTTACCATGGTGCAAGTAGCAGAAACTAATGCAGTGGCTTATCCACTTAGAAATAGTCTGCTTTGATATAGTCTTCCCCTCTGATCCTGAAGCAAATACCACCAGTAGTTGCTCAGACTTTCTTAGAGACTTGGTCCTGTTTAGGTAAAATCTTAGTTGTCTGTGTACATCCAATGAATGCAGAATCTGCTCCCCCTTATTCTGTGGATTTGGGTAAAATGTTGGCAGGTGAACAGTTTGGTTAAGAGCCACATTGGATACCACCTTAGGCATAAAGGAAGGATTGGTCCTGAGGGATACTCTGTCCGGGTAAAATGTAATAAAAGGCTCCACAGCCATGAGAGCCTGTAGTTCTGAAACCCTTCTTGCTGAAGTGATTGCCAAAAGGACAGCTGTTTTCCAAGATAAACATTTTATATCCGCAGTAGCTGCTGGTTCAAAAGGAGGCAGGGTGAGTTTTTCCAGCACAACATTGAGGTCCCATGCAGGAGTTGGTGATCTTCTGGGAGGCCTTAAATTTCTGGCCCCTCTAAGATACTGTTTTAGCAGAGGATGAGAAAAGATGGGAGGCTCCGTGTTGTAATAAGCCGAGATGGCAGAGGCATGGATTTTTATTGAAGGAAAAAGATAGGCCCTTGTCAAGCATCTCAGTCAAGTATTGTAAAATCTGAGGAATATTTGTTTTTTCTGTGTCTGTTCCTTGTGCTTGGTTCCAAGCACAGAATCTCTTCCATTTATCAGCATAAGATTTTCTAGTACTAGGCCTTCTAGCTTCCAAAATGACATCCATCACAGATTTACTGAGAGGTGTTGTTTGAATAATTAAATGATCAGCCATGCTGCAAAGTTCAGAGTTTGGAGCAGGGTGTGCAGAATTTGATTGTTCTGCTGAGACAGTAGGTGAGGTATTTGAGGCAAGTACCAAGGAGGGAGTTGAGACATATTCCTTAGGATTGGGTACCAGTGCTGGTGAGGCTAAGTCCAGAGCAATTAGGATCATTTTTGGTTTTTCTTGTCTGACCTTTAGTAAGACCTTGGAGAGACGAGGCAGAGGGGGAAAGGCATAGACTGAAAGGTTTTTCCAACTGAAGAATAGGGCATCCACTGTCCATGCTTGTCTGTGATAAGTCCTTGTGCAGAATTTGTTCAGTTGATAATTTTGGGAAGAGGCAAATAGATCTATGTCTGGTATACCCCATTTCCGTGTTAACATGCTGAAGATTTGTGGAGCCAGTTTCCACTCATGAGGGTCCATCAGATTTCTGCTTAGGTTGTCTGCCAGAGTATTTTGTTTTCCTGGCAGGAAATGAGCTTGAAGATGTACTTGGTAAGTCAAGGCTGTGTTCCACAATGCCATGGCTAGTCTGCAAAGGGGGTAGGAATGTGTACCCCCCCTGCTTGTTTATGTACCACATAACCGTGGTGTTGTCCATCTTTATCAGTAGTTGTCGTGGATGAAGTAAGTCCTTGAAGGCTGTCAGAGCATTCTGGACCACTAGCATCTCTTTTCTGGTTGATATGCAGATGCATTTGTTTTGGGCTGCATATGCCCTGAATGCATATCCCCGCCAGGTGGGCCCCCCCAAGCATAGTCTGATGCGTCTGTAGTTAGGGTTTGGGTGGCAGGGTGTACAGTGAATGACAGTCCCTTGTTTTGGTGACATGTCTCTGCCCACCAAAGAAACTCCTGTTGTAGGCAGGGAATGAGCGGAATCACTGTTTCCAGACTGTGACAATGTTGACTCCATAGACTTTTACGTACCATTGAAGTTTCCTCGTATGCAGTCTTGCATATGGAATTAGTAGAATGCAGGATGCCATGAACCCGAAAGCCTGCAGAATTTGTCTTGCAGATAACTGGGTTTTTTGTTGCCATCTGTTTGAAGTATGTTGTCAGTTGCCTTTGTTTGTCTGACGTAAGGTAAACCATCTCGGCAGTTTTATTCAAGTTTGCACCCAGGAATGTAATTATTTGAGAGGGTACCAGTTGTGATTTCTTTCCATTTATTGTGTACCCTAGGAATTTTAGAAGCCTTTTTACAAATGTCAGATGTTGAAGAAGAATGTCCTTGTTCTCTGCATGAATGAGACAGTCGTCCAAAGGATAAATCTGTATGCTTCTTTGTCTGCAAAATGCAATTACTGGTGCCAGGTACTTTGTAAAGACCCTGGGCACAGTAGATAAGCCAAAGGGCAGTGCAGAGAATTGGTAATGCAAAAAACCTGCCTTGAAGCAGAGGTATCTTCTGCACGATTCCCTTATTGGGATATGCAGGTATGCCTCTTTT
The DNA here is from genome assembly GCF_019279795.1 of Protopterus annectens. Classification (NCBI taxonomy): domain Eukaryota; kingdom Metazoa; phylum Chordata; order Ceratodontiformes; family Protopteridae; genus Protopterus; species Protopterus annectens. The sequence continues at coordinate 1,841,608,527 of NC_056732.1, read as the reverse complement.
AAGTCTAGAGCCACTAACCAAGCGTTCCTGCCCAGCATAGGCAGTAGCTATTGCAAAGTCAGCATTTTGAATTTTGGAATGTCCAGGTAAGTGTTCAAAATCAATAAGTCCAGTATTGGATGCCAGGCATTGTCTTTTCTGGGTACCAGGAAAAGTCTTGAATAAAAACCTTGCCCTTTTTCCTGTTCTGGTACTGGTTGAATAGCCCCCATATCCATGAGGGACGTAACTCGTTTCTGAGCCTCTGCCCACTGATTTGGTGACAGATCTGGCCAACTGTTTGGAATTGGCAAAGTATGGAAATGAAATCTGTACCTCTGGGATACTATGTTTAATACCCAATTGTCCTGGGTAATTAAATGCCAATTTTGAGCATGAAGTGCTAATTTTCCCCTCAAGGGGGCTGCCAAGAGATAAGTGCTTGGTGAAGGTAGAGGGAAGTCATTGAGACTGCTTACTGTAGGGGTGTGCTTTGCTTACTCCAGATTTGGAGGAGGAGGCATCCCATTGTTTTGACCTGTATGAACCTTGTGATTGGTATCTAGAGCCTTTGGAGTACCTGGATTTGCCTTGAGAGGCTCTGTTGGACACAGGAAAGGACCAATTTTTAGTAGGCCAGTGCCTACTGAACCTGGGTGGCTGCACTTGTAAGAAATCTTTTACAGTTTGCATAGATTTAGCTTTGTCTTCCATTTTCTTTAAAACCTCTTCTGCCTTATTACCAAACAGAGTATCATGCTGTAAAGAGGCATCCAACAATTTAGCTTTAACATGATCAGGCAGATTTTGCTCCTTGAGCCAGGCATGCCTTCTAATCACAGATCCAGTAACTGCGGCCCTGCAAAAGGCCTCCAAGGAATCAAAACCACATTGCAAAGTATGCTTTCCAACCTGTTCTGCTGCATGCAATAATTCCTGTTATTCTTTATTTTCCACACAATCGGAAATCAACATAACTTTCTGTTTCAGTAAACCCATAACATGCTGTTGATATTTAAGCATATGAAACTGGTAGTTTAAGGCCCTAATTGCCAAGGTTGCAGACGTATAAACCTTCTTTCCCCATCTATCCAGTGCCCTGTAATCTCTATCAGAGGGGCTAGGATTTTTGGCTGTAGATGCCCACACCTTTGGGACCCTGTGATATAGTTTCAGGATCAGCAGCAGGATTTTTGAATAGAAATTTGTGGGAGTCAGAAACCCTGTAATATCTGTCTGGCTTACTAGGAGCCGGAGGTAGGGAATCAGGAGTTATGCTTGATTCCGAAATCACATCATCAACAATGTCTAATACAGGAGGTATAGCCAAAGGCCTATGCTGAGGAAGGAGAAGGAAATCCCTAAGCCTCTTTTTGATTCAGAAAAATCCTGACTCTCCCAATGAAAGTGTTCCCTTAAAGTATGCAAGGTTTCACCAAAAGAATAATCCTCAGGAGGAGATGCAGATGGGATGGATTCTTCTGCATCTGAATCCTCATGGGGAGGAATAGAAAATTCCTGATCAGAAGAGGAATCAGAAGAAATGGAAACCTGATCTGAAGATTCATAATCAATGTCTTGCCTAGGCCTCTTAGCAGGAGGGGGGGGGGGTTGGGAACCCCTGATCAAGGTAATTAAGTCCTCAGCCATTTTAATCAACTGTTTTTTAGGCATAGGGGCCTGAGCATGTGGCTCATGCATTGGTTTTTTAGACGTAGAAACTGTTTTTGATCTTGTTTTTGAAGTTGGCGTCAGTTTTATGTAAAAATGTTGAGGACTGAAAACACCCTCAGAAGCCGGTGCCTGCTCAGCGGCTCTAGACCCATCCAAGGGAGAGACATCCGCGGGTTCAATACTCTGAGAATCTCGCAGCATACCGGACTCCGCTTGGGTCTCGGCAGAGGCCTGCGACTCAAAAGTAGCGGGTATCAGGGGCTGCGAAAGTGCCTCACTGAGTACTGGCAAACCGGCGACTGGCTTTGTAGAAGCTTTGTCGTCGGTTTTGGACCTTGACGGTCTGTCTCTGAATTTTTCTTTGCGTATTTTGTGACCTCCGGTAGTGGGATTGCTAACTGATGCCATTTCAGGGTAATTAAATCTAGATCCAAAATATTTTGAAACAAAAATATACCGACGCTTAATAGTGCATTGGTTAAATCTAGCACAAAACCGACAGCAAGGCATGTTATGATCTGGGCCTAGGCAAGGAATACAGTACAAATGAAAATCCTTATGAGGTATTTGCTTCCCACAAGTAATGCAATTATTAACTTTTACTGACATCAGTAGGAGCAATAAAAGGTTTCCCCAATGGGGTACTTAGCTTTAGTTGAAGACTTTGGTTCTGAAACTCGAATGCGAAAATTTCAGGAGTTGGACGACCGGCACTTGCAAACTGCCTCTGCTTCGGGCACTGTGCGGCAAGAAAGACTGAATAAAATGGCGTCAGCTGCATGTTTTACACCCCTGATGACCTGACATCATGGAAGAGGAGACAGCAACTGATGCAGGATCCAAGACTTTGTTATTCAGGCTGACTGGGTGCAACCTGCAAGCAGATTACCCAAATGTAATGACTGCAACAGTGAAACATGAAGAACATCATGGATAATCTTGCTTTTGAATAGGAAAAGGCATATTTTTTTACGTGGATGGACAGCCTATTCCAAAGTAGTGGCATCCTCTGGGATATGTGTCTGCCCCTCCAAACTGTTCTGTTTCTGTTGCAGAACAGGTTGTGGTTTCTGGATTGGGTACTTCTGATACCATGTGAGTTGCAGATGTGCAGTAGGTCCATTAGTACTGGATCAGAGGATGCATTATAGGCCAGGCACAGATCATTTCTTAATAATCTGTAAGGGACAGAGTATAGTAATAGAGCTTTGAGGCAGTCCATGCAGGTCATGTGGTTTACATTTGGTATTCTCTTTGTAAAGAACTACTGCAGGTGCTCTTGTTGCTGCATATGTTTGGACAGGTACACACCAGAGGGGACATTACACTCAATGATAGGTCTTATAAGGTCGGAGTACAGTAGGACAATGGCATCTCTATAGAAGGACTTCTTCACAACAGTAGACAGTTGGTTGCATGCTGTATTCCCAAAATGCTAACTACTAGATCAACTTTCAGGGGTATTATTGTGAATGTGGTAGTTGCCAGGGGCAGTCAGTTTTCCAAAGGATACAATAATGCACTTATTGACATTTAGCTTCTGTCCATGACTCTGGCACCAGTCACATATTTGGGGCAAGCCCTCTTTGAGGATGGCTAAGCCTTTTGGAGATTCAGTGACTGCTCCCAGCTTGCAGTCATTCACAGACTTGATCAACCAAAGACCCTTGATGTCTGCTTGAACTTCTGAGAAGTAGATGCCAAAACAGAGTGGTCCCAGCATTGAGTCTTGTGAGACACCACTAGTGACTGGTCTTTTTCTGGATGTAGCTTCCTCTATTTTGACTTTTTGTGTCCTATCTGTAAGCCAATTTGCAATCCAGTGGATGACATAGGGGTTTATTCCTAATTTAGTACGTTTTTTTACAATGTCTGAGTGGGGTAGGCGGTGCGTACAGTCTTGCATTCATCTATGGCTTTGGTGACTTTTTTACAAAAGGCCACTAGTTAAGTATGACCTGCATTTGCATAGTGGTTAAGGTGTTCACCTTATAGGTGCATAGTTTGATTCTCACATGTGGTAATTGGCTAGGCTTGGAATGGCCCACGAGGGTAGACAGCCTAGTACTTATTAGTGGTGCAGTGGACTAAGGAGGTTAGGTTAGCATTTGATGAAAGCATACTGGGATGGGTCCAGTGTTTGGAGGTTCCCTTAGTTCTTACTGATCAATTCTATGATAAGTCTTTCCATGGCTTTACATATAAGCTTAGCTGGTCAGACTTAATGGGTTGATAGTTACTCAACCCAATGGATAGCTCTCCCTTGTGCAGAGGTATGACTGCTGCTGTCTTCCATTTGCTTAGTAAGAAGCCTGTTTGGAGGCTGAGATTGTACAGTATTGTTAGGTGCATGGGCAGGTCATGCTTCATGCTATTCAAGATACATCTAGGGATATTGTCAGGAGCCATAGATGCAGGACTTGGTCCTGTGTGATAGCTGGGGCATCCTAGTTTCTAACATTTCTTGTGAGATATTCAGAGGCTGGGGGATAAATTTATCGGTCAGCAGGTTTTCTATACCTTTAGCTTCACTATAGGTGGCGCTGTTCACAACCAGCTCAGCACACTGCCAAACAAAAGTGACAATAAAGGTTCTCAATTATAGCTTTTGAGATTAATGACATGGTTGAAGAAGGTCTTGTGGCTGTGATTGGCCTTGATGAGTATTTTTGCCTCAGATTTGGCCTTGATGTTTTAAATTAGACTCCTGAGTTTCTTAATTAATTTAATTATGAGATTTATGCCATGCTGGGTGTTGCACTTCTTATTTCTGGCTATAAATGTCTTCCTTTTATTATAAAGCTCATTAGTGCTGTTGTATTTTTTAGTTGTTTATTTTTAGGGTTCAGCCTGTGCTTGTTATTACTGGGTACAGCTGCTTATATGCAGTTGTTTACATGTTGATATGTTAGTGTTGTAAACAATAAAGTTCTGGGTTTGGCGGGGTGGATTTAAAACTTTTCAAGGTATAACTTAAAGGTAAGAAGCTTCCCTTGGAGAAATTTCTATAAAATGTCTGAATGTGCAGAGATCTCATGTTTTAGCTTCATTTCAAAGGAAACTGCTCTATGGTTGAACAGGACAAGTGAGGATGCTATACAAGGAATGGGGCTTAATTCCCCCATATTTACAAGGAGAAGGTCAAGGGTGTTGTTTCCTCTAATGGGTACTTTGACTAGTTAGTACAAAGTCCAGGAATCTCTGGGCTTGAACTCTAATAGTGATATATGTTTCTCAGTCTATAGCTGTATAGTTGAAATCACCAGGAAACCAGTACTGGGTTTAATGCTGAATGACCCCAGTTCCTATAAGGAGGTGCTATAACACTGCTGGGTCACAGAGGGTGGGAGGTTGGCATAATGGTTAAGGTATTTGCCTTATTAACCAAAGGTGCAGGGTTTGATTCTCACATGGGGTAATTGGCTAGGCTTAAAAATGGCCCACAAAGGCAGCTAGCCTAGTACTAACCTATGAACCTATGAAGGACTTAGTGATGGTGAGCTGGACATGAAGAAGCTCTAGAGCATCACATGTCTGCTCTGGACGATGATTAAGACACCTCCAACTTCATTCATTCCTCTTCCTGTGTGGTAGCTGGACTAAAAGTGCAACGCCTATTATAGCCTTGCACAGCGAGAGCACTCTCTGACAATTTAAACCACAGCTCAGTCACTACACCACTGTCTACATCCAGCAAGGTGAGGAGCGCCTGCACGGGGTGCAGGTTTTTGTTTAGGCAAATATCAAGTATCAGTAGCATCTTCATATTTTTCTTGGCTTGTTTTGTTATGTTTACCTGGTTAGCATTGCCTAAAAAAGGCACTATAGGGTTGGACAATGTTTTAGCCAGTGTTTAAAAACTTACAGGCACAGGATTAAACCATTGCAGACCATCTATATAGAGATAGAGAAAGTTGAGGTAGATGTAGAAGATAGTGAATATAAGTTCAAACTTGTTTGGAAGGAACCAAATGACAGGAGGAGAAGAGACATCAACGTTTCTTCAGCCACTTCCTTCTTGATGTTAGAGTCCGATATTATCTGTTGTAATAAAGCTTCTGAATACAACCCCGCAACAATTTTTCTCCATTTTCTTAAAAGACACTTGCATCAAAATATTGGATGCCAAATTATTAATCCCATGATACTGAGATTTTAAAATATTCCTCTTTGGAAAAGAAGGATACATGCTCAAACAGTGTAAGACTGGCTTATAACCTACACTTTTTTAAGAGACCTTAGCATCACCCTCCCTCCTTCCACATGTTTTTAAACTCATACATCCAAAAAGCCAATGAGACTACATCTGTATTTGAATGTAAATTTTAAAAATGTAACTGACCTATTTAAAATTCAATAAAATTAACCAGTTCTTTTTCACTACTAGATGAATTCAAAATTGATAAAATGACAATAATGTACAACCTTACCAAAATTAGATGCCTTATATAATACATTTTCCTCCACAACCTTAGTACAAGATTAGCATAGTCTGAGGTACATTAGTTTCCAATGCAATCTTCTTGTGTTGTTTTTGAGAACTATCCCCTTGTATTTTTGCCATACTAGGTCTTAAAAATCAAATGATGCTGCAAATTTTTTTCCAAGCAGATTATATTCAATCTCTGTGTTTTTTCCATGCATTAATGAATACTTTAATTTTAGGTGTGTTTTAAAAATAAAGAAATTAAATGCTGATTGTCATTTATACTCATTGGGGTAAGATAATGTGTATTCTATTAAATGACTAATTCATGACTCCGAATTTTATGTCACGCAACTTTAGAGAAGTTATTACACTGAATCAAGTTTGTGGAGATGTATGGTCTGATGAAGTCTTGTTTTCAACTGTAGAAGACAAAAGCACTTACTAACTGTGAATATGATTTTTTTTGTATTAAAAAACAGTCATAATTGTTGATCCGGACAGGATGTGGCATTATTGGAATATTTTTCACTTTTGAGCTGCTGCATTTGGTGAAAAATGAGTTTTTTCAATTTGGCATATGTTCTTTAAAAATAAGTTTTCTGTGAAAGAATCGGCAATAACTAGCAGAAGAATCTGCCACACTGTCAGAATGTCAATGGTAAATGGAATTCCAGCACACAGAAGCTGCTGGAGTTATCTGTTCAAACACATGTCATTAAGCTTTTAGGCTGGTAATACAGGATGTTGAGACAGTTGTTTGCCAAGTACATCATGTCACCCTACTGATCACAGCACTCATAGGAATATTCAAATCAGCTGAGATCTGGGATCATTAAGGCCTTAACACCTTTCACTCTAGGTAGAACCTCACTTCGCAAGGAAGACTCGGCTAACCTAATCTGGGGTGAAATTCTGTATACCCAGTCATCAGGTCCCATTTGAGAGAAGATATTGTACCACACTGATGATTTCTTAGGGGATGGGGTTATTCCAGAGGTTAAGGAGGTGCTGGGTACTGAATATATCATGTCATGTTCTACAAGTATCGCCCTCTGCTTTCAGATACATGTCATGTTCTACAGTACTTCAACCCACCTTCAGAGACAAGTCATTTTCTGCAGTAAAGCACCCCACCTCCAGAGACATGTGTTCTACAGTACTTCACTCCCACCTTCAGACACAACTCATTTTCTGGAGTACTGCACCCCACCTCCAGAGACATGTCATGTTCTACAGTACTGCACCCACCTTCAGAGACACGTCATGTTTTACAGTATTGCTCCCCCACCCACTGAGACATGTCATGTTTTACAGTACAGCTTCCCTACCTTCAGAGACATGTCATGTTTTACAATACTGCTCCCACAACCTCAGGGATATGTTATGTTCTATAATACTGCCACCACTTTTAGAAACACGTCACGTTCTACAGTTTTAGTTTCCCTAGTAGTAGGGGTTAGGAAGGTGGCCTAATGGTTAAGGTGTTTGCCTTACAAACACAAGGTGCAGGGTTTAAGTCTCACAAGGGATAATTGGCTAGGCATAAAATGGCTCGCAAGGGCAGTTAGCTTTCTACTAATCTATGAACCTATGAACCTAGTGCACCCCCACCTAAAGAGACATGTCATGTTCTACAGTACTGCCCCCCCCCCCCAGCTTCAGAAACATGTCATGTTCTACAGTACTACACCCACCTTCGGAGACACATCATATGCTACAGTACTGCTCACCCACCTTCACAGACATTCATGTTTTACAGTACTGCTCCCCCACCCACTGAGACATGTCAGGTTCTACAGTACTGCCCCCACTTTCGAAAATAAACATCATGTTTTACAGTACTGCACCCCCCCTCCCCTATTTTTACAGTACTGCCTGCACTGTTTAGCCAAAAAATGCCAGTAGGCATTCCTATTCACCTATAGCCTGCACAAGACCAAGTGAATTCTTTGGCATAACACTCTTGTGTTGCCCCTGTAGTTACAGGTCCTTTCCCACCAAGCCTCTAACAGGCAACACATAGGTTCATAGGTGTTTACTAGGCTAATGACCACAAGGAACTTTTTGAGCCTAGCCATGCACCCTGAATCTCTGACAAGTTCTGATACCCTTGATAAGTGTAAGCAGAGGCTTGGGAGGTGAAGCTTTTACAAGCAGGAGGCTGGGAGATGAACCATTTACAGGTTGCCTGTGTCCATTAAAGACATAGGTGCCAAACCACAGATGAATTTCCTGTTCCCCATCTAACTGTGCAAGTTGCACCTGAATTGGGTTAGGGAGGAACTCTGCTTCACATGGATGGGCAGCCTGTTCCAGAGATCGGGTAGCCTTTGGGATACATACCTGTCTCTCCAGCAGGTCTTATTTATATCACAGGCAAGGTTTAAGTCTTTAGAATGAGTAATCCTGGTACTGTTTGTTTTATGGTTATGCAAGATGTCCATCAGAGTGGGGTCCGACAATGCCCTGTATGCCAGGCATAAATCTCCCCTCAACAGCCTGCAGGAGACAAAATACAGGGATAGGGCCTTGAGGCAGTCTGCACAGGACACTTTACTTTTGCCCTGTATTCTTTTAGTGAGGAACATCTGTGGACATTCCATTTGATGGATATCCCTGGTTAGGTACATAGCAAAGGGGGCATTGCACTCAATGATAGCTCTGATGATTGTCAAGTACAGTGGAACAATGACTTCCTTGGACTTAGATGCCATACTTTTGTTTATAAGTTGTGCAACATGGAATGATTTCCTCACTACTGTAGACACATGATGGTCAAAGGCTAGATCACTGTCTGTGTGTGTCCAAAAGTCCCCAACCACTGGGTCAACTCTAAGGGTATGTTGTTAATATTATAGTTATCAGGGGTGGATGACTTCACGAAGGACACTATTATGCATTTCTTGGCATTTAGTTTTAGTCCATAGCTCTGACACCAGCTCTTTCTCTGCCTGTAGAACATATGCGTCAGTGTGGAATTCAAGGACAGCTCCTAAGTTGCAATTCAAGGTTAGTCAACTAAAGACCACTAATACTGGCCTTGACTTCAGAGAAGTAAATGCCAAAAAGGAGCAACCACTAATACTGGCCTTGACTTCAGAGAAGTAAATGCCAAAAAGGAGCAGTCTAAGGACCAGTCCTTGAGAGATTCCACTTGTGACTGGCCTCTTTGTAGAGGAGGGCTCCTCACTTCTAACTTCCTGGGTCCTGTCTGTGAGCCAGTTGGCTATCCACCGGGTGATATACAGGTTTGTACCTAATCACTTGAGTTTGTCAATGATGTCCAAGCGGTATTGTGTCAAATGTCTACACTAAGTCAAGGTAGGCAGTGTGAACCAATCTGCCCTCATACATTGCTCTGGTGACCTTCTCAAAGACGTCCACCAGGTTGAGTAGGCATGATCTGCCCTTGATGATACCAAACTGGGTTGGGTTCAGTGTTTGGAGGTTTACTATATCACTACTGATCATTTCCATAATAATTCTTTCCATGGCTTTACATAGTAAGACTAGTGAGACTTATGGGTCTGTAGTTTCCAGGGTCCATAGTTTCCAGTGTGCGCAGATGGCCCACCTTTGTGCAGAGGGATGACTATTGCTGTTCTCCACTCCATTCATGAGTCATAAAGCCTGTTTGGAGGCTATAGTTAAATAGCAATTCCAGAGGGCCTGATAGGTCATGTTTCATGCTATTTAGAAGGCATCCTGGGATATTGTCTGGCCCATTGATGCAGTGTTCTTGGCCTTAGAGAGAGCATTAAGGACCTGTTCCCTAGTGATAGAAGGGAGGAGTCATATTTGATGGTATTTCCTGAGGGAAGGTCAAGGGGAGAGAGGGGTAAGTTGGAGCTGAATTTATCAGCCAGTAAGTTTGCTATATCTTCTGGCTTAGTATAGGTGGCTGCATTTACAATAAGCTCTGCACACAATTGTGTACTGCCTTTGAGGTTGCAGACATAGCTAAAGAATGACTTGTGGTTGTCCTTAGCCTGGGAGGCCGACTTTACCTCAGACATGGCTTTGGTAGACATTGTCCTCTAAGTTAACTATTTAGTTTGATGAGAGTGCTTTTAACCTGATGGGTGCGCTGTACTTCCTAATTTTTGCCATGATTTTCTTCCTTTGGTTATACAGCCTATTGATTTTGGGATTCCACCAGGGTGGCTTGTTTTTTGAGTTAGTTCTGTACTTCTTCTTGGTGGGTACAGCTGCCTCTATGCAGCTATTAAAATGCTTGTACATGGCTTCAGTGAACAGTTCTGCATAGGCAGCAGTGTTTGCAGGGTTTATAGGGTCTTGAAATTTTACCAGGTTATCATTTATTAGCAGGAAGTTAGCCTTAGAGTAGTTCCTGAATATTCCAGGTTTAGCTGGCAGTCCAGGTTTTATTTTTTACTTCAAAGGACATTATTTTGTAGTCTGACTTTACCAGGGAAGACTTTACAGTAGGGTGTGTGCAGCACTGTCCCATATTAGTGAGGACCAGATCCAGGATGGTTACACCCCTGGTTGGTGTATTGACAGTCTGGTCCAGGGAGTTTGTGTTTACAAAATCAAGGAATCTCTGTGCCTGTATGTTTGGTGTCATATACAATTCCCAGTTAATAGTGGGGTAAGTAAAGTCATCCATGAATACGGCATTGGGATGGATGGTGAGTGTTTCCAATAAGTTTAAATACATGGTGTGGGTTTCCTGGTTCATAGAGGAGGACGTATAGCTTGCAAGGAAATGGTATTGGATTTAGCCTATGATGATTTGAACATGCATCAGGTCAAGTGCATTGTCCTGCCTGACCAGCCTTGAGGTATATTTATTTTTGATGTAAATCAAGACACCTCCACCTTTAGTCCCTGTCTGTGTAGTAGCTGGTTTAAATGCGTGGACGGAATTGTAACGTCACAGACTGCTGGTGAGCTCTCTGTGGTTTTAAATCACATCTCAGTGACCACGTAGATGTCAGCATTCTCTAGGATGAGCAGAGCTTCTAGTAATACCTTTAGATTTTCTTGGTTTTGATTTGCAATGTCAGAAGTCCATTCAGTTTGGCATTGGCTAAAAAAGGCACTATGGGGGAAGACAATGTTTTAGCTAATATTCTAAAGAATAGAGGGGAGAAGTGCAGGCCATCCCTAGCAAAGCAGTGTGGTCTGTTGACCTTCTCTTTCCATGCTGACAAATACTGCACCCCCCCCCCCCAGAATGACACCAGAGACTAAGCCAATTATTAAAGTCAATCATCTTTTGTTTGTATTTGGCATCATGCTTGGAAAAGGTAAAATGTTGCTCAATACTAGGCTCATACCAGCCTGGGACACATATTCCAACAGCTTCATGATGTCTCTCTTCATATAGTCTAGGAAGGTACATCTCAGGTCATTTACTCCCACATGGACTATGACTGAGTCATACTGGTACTTGTAGTCAAATGACCTGAGTGAAAGCATAATGTGGTGGATCCTAGCCCCTGATCTGAAATTCGTCTTTGAAAATCTCAGGAGTCGGCCGACCGGCACTTGAGAACTGCTTTTGCTTTGGGCACCGCGCAGCAAGAAAGACTGAAGAAAATGGCATCAGCTGCATCTTTTATACCCCTGGCACACTGACGTCAGGGAAGAGGTGACAGCATCCGATGCCGGACCAAGACTTTGGAATTCAGGCCGACTGCGGGTAGCCTGCCAGCAGGATAACCCAAGTGTAATGACTGCAACAGTGAAACACGATGAACATCTGACTTGTGACTTTCTCCTTACTCAGCCTGGTGAGAGGGACATCAGTGTATCTCACAATGGATTCTTCAATGACCAGAATGCTGGCTTGTGTGATGGCTTACCTTATGGGCTTAGAAGTAGAGGCTCCATGAGATGTTTATCTATCTGTTAATGCGGGTGTTGTTTTGAAAGAGTGCATTTAGGGCTGCTGAGGGTATTTGTTATGTGCACTTCATCTAGGAGGTCTTTGGGGCTTAGGAAGGTTACATTTAAGTACCTCAGCATATGTGGGTCTATATGTCTGCTTTGAATTGCATGTGTTGGGTACAGCATGTGTACCACTGACAACATTATTGATATTAGGAGTACTTTTATGGGAGAGCTTTGCCAGCAGTGACATTGAGTAAATATATCTCTCACATACCATATCAGTTTGTTTGAGAATTAACTGGTTGTCAGTTAACTTGAGGCACTAGAACTAGGATCACATCCCTCACCCTAGGAATATACTTCCATCCTACCAAGACAGCTCTAAAAGTGCCCATGGAACACCACACATTCAGAGGATGCATCACACTAGGGATTTCAGATATTTATAGGACAGAAATGTGTGCTGCACTCCCGAGTGTGATGTGCTTTGGATGAACCATTAAACTAAGGCCCCATATGTCTGAGCTGGTGGTAGTTAAGGTAGATGTGAAAGATACCGCTGCATCTGTTAAAATTTGTATGGCAAGTTCACTGATGCCCTGGACAAACTTCCCTTAGTAGAATAAATACCATCTTAGGTCTCCCCTGAAAAGAGATCATTAACCTAGTTGGACTAGGCTGGTCAACAAAGGAGAAAAAAAATCAATAAATAACTAAATAAATAAAATAAAAAGTATATATCCCTAGCTGACACTCTCCACCCTTGTCACTTCAAACGTCTTTATTTACTCCTACTCACAAAGAGGAAGGATCAGAACAGGTATTTATCCAGACTTGTACTTATAGCTGATACAGTGGTCATCAGGCTGACCAGTTAATTAACCAAACGTGTACTTACTGCTAATATCACTGTCAGGAAGCTGACCAGTTGATCTGAACTCATGCTTACAGGTGATACCGCTGTCAGGAAGCTGACCAGTTAATTATCTGAACTTGTACGAACTTGTACTCACTGCTGATACTGCTGTCAGGAAGCTAACCAGTTAATTATCTGAACTTGTACTTACTGCTGATGATGCTGTCAGGAAGCTGACAAGTTAATTATCTGACTTTGTACTTACAGGTGATATGGCTGTCAGGAAGCTGACCAGTTAATTATCTGACCTTGTACTTACTGCTGATAATGCTGTCAGGAAGCTGACCAGTTAATTATCTGACTTTGTACTCACTGGTGATATGGCTGTCAGGAAGCTGACCAGTTAATTATATGAACTTCATATGAACTTGTACTCACTGCTGATACTGCTGTCAGGAAGCTAACCAGATAATGATCTGCTCTTGTACTTACTGCTGATATGGCCATCAGGAAGCTGACCAGTTAGTCATCTGACCTTGTACTTACTGCTGATAACGCTGTCAGGAAGCTGACCAGTTAATTATCTGACTTTGTACTCACTGCTGATACCGCTGTCAAAAAGCTGACCAGTTAGTTATCTGACCTCGTACCTACTGCAGATACCACTGTCAGGAAGATGACCAGTTAATTATCTGAACTTGCCTGCTGATACCACTGTCAGGAAACTGGCTTTCATGCTGTGCCTCATTTATTCACATCAGGTGGGACTGTCTCATTTTTATTAAGTGATAATCAAAGGTGCACCACTGGGATGTTCCCTGTAAATCAAAATCAAAGGAAATTTTGCAGTTTAACCTTACAGGTTCATAGGTAAGTACTAGGCTAGTTGCCCTTATGGGACATTTTAAGCTTAGCCACTTTCCCTTTTCAAAGGTGAGAATCAAACCCTGTACCATGTATGTCTGTGTGGTAAACACCTTAACCATTACACTAACACCCAGCCTAATGGTAAATAACTTGATGTGAAGAATATAATCCAAACCAGTAGGAAAGGGAGATAAAATTACAAGGATCCCAGAAGGAAGGCATGGCACAGACTGTGAAGGCTGCCAGCCTAGCTAGATAGGATTTTGCAGATAATTCTGTCATTTGTAAATATTAATGTAAGCCACATGCTTGTTCTCTTAAATGTAAGAAAATTATGGTAAATGTTGAACTTCAAAAATGTAACCACATTGCACTCTGCTGGAGGAAAGCTGATAAGTCAAGCATTGTATACATATTTGATCTCAAAACTCGGAGCTGAGATGTGTGACTGAAGGAATTCTTCCTATTGTTTTGAGACCAGAGTTAATGGCTAGAATTTACATGTATAATGTCTTTTATTGCTCTGGCTTCCTGACCAGCTGCAAGATTAAAAGGGCTGTTGCACTCTGAGTTTCTGTTAGCCTGGGAAAAAAAGAGTATAATGATGTCATCCGAAATAATTCAGTGGTACTGTGTTATCAATTCAAGGACAGAGAGTGAGAGAATCAGAGCATTTTGCATTTGTTCAGAACTGACATGACCAGTACTGCCTTGCTGTATATGCAAGTTTATTTTAGAACTGTGTTTTCTCTGAGATATAGACAGGAAATAGTAAGTCTAGTCTAGCTGTTTTCTGTATTGATGTCAGAACTATTGTACTGTATTATTTTAAGCATTTCTCTGTGATCTCTGAACTCTTGACTAGCACTGTGTAGTAAGAGGTATTGTCTTGTGTTCTTATTATTTATTATTTGTAGAGATAATTTAAGCTCTAGAGTACATTGCATGTATATAGTGATACTGTCCAAGCCACTCCAAATAAGCCTTGCTGTTCGTCACACTTACCATTTCGATAATAATATTGCACAGTAATAATTGGACACCCTTTGATAAGGGTCTTATTAGTAGCTATTAGTGGTTGGCGGCAAGTGGTACTATCATATAGTCTGGGCAGAAGGGGCATAGCTGGAGAACCTGTGCCAGCCTTCCCCAGGAGTGTCTGTGTGTTTGTATATAACTCATATCTCAAAGTGTGTGCGTCAGCTACTTGGGCAGGGAAACAAAGCACTGGTTGGACAGAGAGGGTGCTGGAGGTTTTAGCTTGACCACTAGACTGAGATCTGGACCCTACAGCTGTACCAGTGGGGAGTCTTATTGGGGATCTGGATAGAAAGGGAGAAACCAGCCCCAGACCGACTGTGATCTCTGTGTGCTCTTAAGGAAAATTGCACTTTACTGTGTGTGTACTTGTTATTCTTTCCAATGTGCACTCCCCTCACTGGTGCTAATGGTGAGGATTGAGGCTCCTTGATTACTGGGTCAGTGCACGGGCATCACACAGACCATAAGAAAGTACATTTGCGTGAGACCTCACCATTACAGTAGATGTTTCTGTATGGGAAACTGTTGCAGTAGTACTTCAAGAACATATATATCAGCTCTGCAGAATTCATGATGCAGGAAAAAGCCACTGAATATAGACACACTTCTACATCCTAAAGAAATGGCCACTAGTTCACACCAGCCTGTGTTTTGTTTTTTTTTTTGCCACCAGATCTCTTGCAGGCCATGTTCTGCCCGCAGAAGAGTTGAATTTATTTATTTATTTTAAGTTTAGGATGAGAGCTTTGCTGTAGTATTCCACGCTAAAGTGCTACATTCTTGTACTGGAGATGAAAAAGGGGCTGTCCTAAGCACAAGTGAGCAGTAGCTTTTGTTTTTATTTTACATTTGTTGACCAGGAAGATCCTGCTGGGCACAAGTCCCTTTTCAGCAGAGTAGCATTACAGTTATACATAAAAGGAGCACCAATCCACAGCATATGCCTAGCTTGTAAACTAGCAGTGACTCCATCCAAACATATACTACAACAGTACTTTCTCCCAAAACGCTTATGATCATTGTAGGATCACTGCTGTACTTGCATTACGTATAGAAACACCCCCATAGCTCCCTGAGAAATGGGGGGTGGCATTTTACTGCTCCATTAGTGAATTCTGAAAGGATACCCTGGAGGACTGCTGCTCCAAACCCTGTTCTACTCCTCCAAGGAGTATCCAGCTAATAGTATTTGAGGAACGTACATTACTGAACAAGGTTTGCTGGGCTTTACTAAGGACACACACACTGGTTCATGTAAATACACACCCCTACCAACCTTAGCACTCCACAAAGTAGGCCAGGTCCTCATCCTAGTTAATTCCATCAGATATCCATGCCCCTTCCCTTTTGAGGAGACTTTAGCCAATGTGGCCATATCACCTACAGTCAAGCTTTAAAGCTGCAAATGGCTATTTATGATGTGTTAAGCAGCCTGTGAGCCTCCTTCTATAAAGATGATACTGTACAAATCAGTTGGCCTGAAACAACTCTTCCTCTGACAGGCACCACTGAGAGACTGTGCTGCTGCTATGACTCAGTTCATTTTTGGCACATTCTGTTTACAGACCTCTTGAGCTTAAAGGGAAGGGTTATATTCAAATCTGGTACCTTCCATTCTTGAAATGGCACCTTTGCACTGACTCATTTACCACAGCAAGCACCTAGCATGCAATTGAGGAGGTGGGGGTAATACCACAGAGACATGGGGAAAACAAACTACACAGATACTTGTCAGAGGTTAGGATCAAACCTGGGACCCTAATCTCTGAGGCAATAATCTTAAGTATGGAGCACTGGAGTTTTGTTTGTTTAGTATGCTGCCTTTAAGTAACAAGATTCATAGACACCCCTCACAATATTCACACAGGATGGTAAAGTACACCAGTACATACTTTACATCTCAGTGCACCAGGCAAGGGGTGTGTGTAAAGTACACCACTACATACTCAGCACCCCTTGCTCTAAGCAAGAGGGGTGAACCTTGAGTAACATACATCAATATGTACTCTGCACCTCCATGTTCCAGCAAAGGGGGGGGGTGAACTATGTAATCTACATTACCATGCTCCAAGCAAGTGGGTTACACCTTATGTAAAGTACACCACTACATCCTCTACACCTCTGTGTTCTAGGCAAGGGGAGCACACTTTGTGTAAAGTACATCAGTACATACCCTGCATCCCCTGTGCTCCAGGCAAGGGGGGTTTGTGAAAAGTACACCACTACATACTCTGCACCCCCATGCTCCAGGCAAGGTGGGGTGCACCTTGTGTAAAGTATACCAGTATGTACGCTGCACTCCTGTGCACTAGGCAAGGGGAGTGTATCTTGTGTAAAGTACAGCAGTATGTACTCTGCAGCCCTTTGTTCCAGGTAAGGGGGGTGCACCTTGTACGATGACAGTGTTACACAATACAATTGTGACATGTAGCTTAGTAGGGTGTAATGCACTTTAATAAGTAGCAAGGTGCAGTACCTTTTTGGAGAACAGCATGCCCTACTAAAGCTGCTTTTCCCTGATGTCCTGTGTTCTGCTGTGATGTCCAAGAGTAATTCATAAAAAAATGTTTTACTCATTACACATGAAGGCAGAGCAAGGCTCACTTCCATAATATAACAATGAGAAAATCTGGTGTTGCACAGGCTCCCAAGTAAGAAGAGTTTGTGTGAGGATGGGACAAGTATGACAGTAGTAGCTCATTTACATTCACCACAGGGAACACTGTTGTTGGTTCTATTTATCGTACTGTGCAACAAAAATAATTTCCATTTAATTTTTGTTTACTTTTGTGATGATGTGTTGTTCATCTCTGTGTTGGGCAGCACAACATAACAGCATGCAAGGGGAACTGCAGTACTCACAAAGAATGTATCATTTGTTTGCATGCAGCTGGAATCCCATGACTTACTACTCTGGAACCAGCCAACACAAGCCTATGCACAAGGTATTGTCCCTTTGTGTACAATTCTTTACACATCACAAAGAGGTTTGCTACACAGCTTTTGTGCATCACAAAGGGCTTTGCTACACAGCTTTAGTGTGTCACAAAGGGCTTTGCTACACATCTTTACTGTGACACAAAAGGCTTTGCTACACAACTTTAGTGCATCAAAAACTGCTTTGCTGCTTGAAGGGCTAGGATGCTGAACTGATAGCTGCACTTCATTTCAGCTCTCTTACCTCAATACAATTCCTGACAGGAATTTTACAAAATAATATTTAATTTGAAGAAATATTTATTACTAACTTATTTCTAATAACTTTGGGCATTTATAAGAAAAATTTTATTGTCAGAACTTGAATAATTCCTATCAAATTAATTACTGGAAAATCAGCACCAATATCAGCTTTACAGCATGAGTCATCTAAGGAATACAGCACAAGACTCTTCTCTCAAAAAAGACCTGCAGTCTCTCATTACAAATATACAGGAACTTACAATAAAAATCGACAAGATGAACAATAAAATAGATACTTTTAAAGAAAAGTGCTCACAACAACTGGAACAGCTTCAATAAATGTTTACACAGCAGAAAGGACAGATATCACTTATTAAACAGTCATTAAGTGACATTGACACTAGAGTCCAAATAGAAGAAGAACAAACAGAATTCTTACTTCAACAGAACACATATTTACTAGAAAAGCTTGATGATGTGGAAAATTGAACAAGAAGAAATAATATTAGAATATATGGTCTACCAGAAAAATCTGAAGGGGACAATATGATAAAAGTACAGTTGTGTACCTACCATAAATGTAGATGTTTGAGTGTATTCACTGTTGCAGTCATTACACTTGGGTTATCCAGCTCGCAGGCTACCCGCAGTCGGCCTGAATTCCAAAGTCCTGGTCCGGCGTCGGTTGCTGTCGCCTCTTCCCTGATGTCAGAGCGCCATGGGTATAAAAGATGCAGCCAACACCATTTTCTTCAGTTTTTCTTGCCCCAGATGTCAGGTGCCCCCAAAAGGGTAGGCTATAAAAACATTGCTAATAAAAGCATGCACTAACATAAACAATACCTTCATCTACAAGCAAATACACCACATAGGTTGTATAGGATAGAGAAGTACAGAGAAGTCCCAGCAAAGAAGGGGGTATGGTGGGTGGGTAACCTGGACTGCAACAGTGAATACAATCGAACATCTAAATTTATGGTAGGTACACAACTGTACTATGTTCATCGTGTTTCACTGTTGCAGTCATTACACTTGGGTTGAATCCCAAAGCTGAGGTAGGGCGGTTGGGTCTAAATAGAATTAGGAGTGGCTATAAGGCCCTGCAGAACTGCAGTGGCAAAGCCTGCTCTGGATTTAGAGTAAAGAGGTAAGTGGTAGTGCTTGGTAAAAGTGTGCACTGAAGTCCAAGTTGCAGCCTTCAAAATATCCTTGGTTGGTACTCCTCTGAGGAAGGCTGCTGAGGTGGCTGCTGCCGTGGTAGAATGTGGTCTAATGCCCTTAGGCAGAGATTTGCCATGTTGTGAATAGCAGAAACAAATGCAGTGTCCTATCCATTTTGAAACAGTCTGCTTTGAGATAGCCTTTCCTTGTGATCCTGCAGCATATGCCACTAAAAGCTGCTCAGTCTTTCTGAAAACTTTAGTTTTGTCCAAGTAGAAGCGTAGCTGTCGGTGTATGTCCAAAGAATGCAGAAGTCTCTCCCCTTTATTCTGCGGGTTTGGATAAAAGGTAGGCAAATGAATGGTTTGGTTAAGAGCCACACTGGACACTACCTCAGGCATAAATGTTGGGTTTGTCCTTAAAGAAACCCTGTCCGGATGGAAGTCAATAAAAGTTTCCACAGCTATTAATGCCTGTAACTCTGAGACTCTTCTTGCTGAAGTTATTGCTAGGAGCAGAGCTGTTTTCCATGATAAGAATTTTATCTCAGATGTATTGGCTGGCTCAAATGGAGGCACTGTGAGTTTTTACAAGACAAAATTGAGGTCCATGCAGGTATTGGTGCTCTCCTTGGAGGTCTTACGTTTTTGGCCCCCCTGAGGAACTGCCTAAGCAATGGATGTAAAAAAATTGGTGGTTCTGTATTGTAATGAGCTGAAATGGCAGAGGCATGGATCTTAATTGATGAGAAGGATAGGCCTTTGTCCAGCATCTCAGTCAGATACTGTAAAATCTGAGGAATATCTGGTACACAAGTGTCAATTCCTTGCACCTGGTTCCAAGCACAGAATCTCTTCCATTTTTCTACATAACATTTCCTGGTGCTGGGCCTCCTGGCCTCCAAAATAACATCCATAACCACTTTAGAGAGAGGTGCATTCTGAATGGTTACACTATCCGCCATGCAGCTAGATTTAGGGTTCTGAGCTGGCTATGCAGGATCTGATTTTTTGTTGGGTCAGCAAATGAGGTATTTGAGGCAATGTCCAGGCTGGGCCTTGAGACAAGCTCCTGAGGATTGGGTACCAGTGTTGGTGTGGCCAATCTGGGGCAATTAGTATCATTTGTGGCTTCTCTTGCCTGACCTTTAGGAGTACCTTTGGGAGGAGAGGCAGTGGAGGAAAGGCATATACTGTAAGGTTCCAGCTGAATGACAAGGCATCCACTTTCTATGCTTGTTTGTGATAAGTCCTTGTGCAGAATCTCTGAAGCTGGCAGCTGTGAGGGGAGGCAAAAAGATCTGTCTGGACATCCCCATTTCCTTGTTATCATGCTGAAGATTTGCGGATCTAGTTTCCACTCGTGAGGATCCATGAGGTTTCTGCTTAGTTCGTCTGCCAGGGTATTTGTCCTTCCTGGCAAGAATTGTGCTTGCAGGTGTACTTGGTAGGTCAATGCTGTGTTCCACAAAATCATGGCTTGTCTGCAGAGGGGGCAGGAATGTGTGCCCCCCTGCTTGTTTATGTACCACACAACTGTGGTGTTGTCCGTCTTTATCAGCAACTGTCCTGGATGAAGTAGGTCCTTGAAGGCTGTCAGGGCATTTTGTACAGCTAGCCTCACTTTTTGATTGATGTGAAGATGCCTTTGGCTTGGGGGCCATGTGCCCTGAATACATTTTCCTGCCATGTGGGCCCCCCAGGCATAATCTGACGTATCTGTTGTTAGTGTTTGCCTGGCTGTGGGTAAAGTGAATGGCTGTCCCTTGTTGTGGTGACAGGCCTGTCCCCATCATTGAAACTCCTGTTGCAGGCAGGGAATGAGAGTAATTAATGATTCCAGGCTGTGGCCATGCTGAGTCCAAACACTTTTTAGATACCATTGTAGTTTCCTCACATGCAGTCTTGCATATGGAATTAGCAGAATGCAGGAGGCCATGTAGCCCAGAGCCTGCAGAATTTTTCTTGCAGATAACTGGGTCTTTGTTGCCATGCTTTCGAAGTAAGCAGTCAGTTGCCTTTGTTTGTCTGGCGTGAGATAAGCCATCTGGGAAGTTGTATTTAAGCTTGCACCCAGGAATATTATCTCTTGAGAGGGTACTAGTTTTGATTTATTTTTGTTTACTGTGTACCCTAGGCAAATTAGTAATTATTTTACAAACGCCAGATGCTTTAGTAGAATGTCCTAGCTCTCTGCTTGAAGAAGGCAGTCGTCCAAGTAGGGATATAATTGTATTCCTCTTTGTCTGCAAAATGCAATTACTGGTGCCAGACATTTTGTGAAGACCCTGGGTGCAGTAGATAAGCCAAAGGGCAGTGCAGAGAATTGGTAGTGCAGTCAGCCAGCTATGAATCTGAGGTATCTTCTGCAAGATTGTCTGATTGGGACATGCAGGTATGCCTCTTTGAGGTCCAAAGTTACAAGCCAAGCCTTCTTGTCCAGCATGGGCAGAAGCTGTTACAAAGTCAACATTCTGAATTTTGGTACGTCCAAATAAGTATTTAGAATAGACAGGTCCAGAATTGGTCTCCATGCTTTGTCCTTTCTTGGTACTAAGAAAAGTCCTGAGTAAAATCCTTGTCCCTGCTCCTGTTGAGTAAAATCCTTGTCCCTGCTCCTGTTGAGTAAAATCCTTGTCCCTGCTCCTGTTGTGTAAAATCCTTGTCCCTGCTCCTGTTGAGTAAAATCCTTGTCCCTGCTCCTGTTGAGTACAATCCTTGTCCCTGTTCCTGTTGAGTAAAATCCTTGTCCCTGCTCCTGTTGAGTAAAACCCTTGTCCCTTCTCCTGTTGAGTAAAATCCTTCTCCCTGCTCCTGTTGAGTAAAATCCTTGTCCCTGCTCCTGTTGAGTACAATCCTTGTCCCTGCTCCTGTTGAGTAAGATCCTTGTCCCTGCTCCTGTTGAGTAAAATCCTTGTCCCTGCTCCTGTTGAGTAAAACCCTTGTCCCTGCTCCTGTTGAGTAAAATCCTTGTCCCTGCTCCTGTTGAGTAAAATCCTTGTCCCTGCTCCTGTTGAGTAAAACCCTTGTCCCTGCTCCTGTTGAGTAAAATCCTTGTCCCTGCTCCTGTTGAGTAAAATCCTTGTCCCTGCTCCTGTTGTGTAAAATCCTTGTCCCTGCTCCTGTTGTGGCACTGGCTGAATGGCCCTCAAGTCCATGAGAGATGTTACTTGTTTTTGTGCCTCTGCCCATTGATTGTGTGGCAGGTCTGGCATACCTTTTGCCTTCGGAAGGGTGTGAAAGTGGAACCTGTAGCCCTGACAGACTATGTTTAGGACCCATTTTTCCTGTTTGATCGTGTGCCAATTTTGTGAAAAAAGTGCTAGCTTTCCCCCTAAGGGTGCTGCCAAGAGGAAAATGCTTGGCATTGGCAGAGGGAATTCATTAGGACTGTTTACTATATGGCTGTGATTAGTCTTCTCCGCTTTTGGAGGTAGAAGCACCCCAGTGTTTGGGCCTGTATGAGTCCTGGGGCTGTTGCCTGCCTCTAGGGTGTCTGTATCAGCCTCTTTGTGGCTTGTCTGACACTGGAAAGGACCAATTCTTAGAAGGCCAGTTCCTGCTAAATCTGGGTGGCTGTACCTGTAGGAAATCCTTTACTGTCTGCATAGATTTAGCTTTGTCCTCCATTTTCTTCAACACCTCTTCTGCCTTAACACCAAACAAAGTATCATGCTGTAATGGAGCATCCAATATTTTTGCTTTAACATGATCAGGCAGAGTCTGTTCCTTTAACCAAGCATGCCATCTAATAACAGAACCTGTTACAGTGGCCCTGCAAGAGGCCTCTAGTGAATCATAACCACATTGAAAAGTATGTTTTCCCACTTGGTCAGCTGCATGCAATAAATCCTGCAATTCTTTGTTCTCAGAACATTCAGAATTTGTCAACATTTTCTGTTTTAACAAAGACATTAAGTATTGTTGATATTTGAGCATATGAAACTGACAATTTAAAGCCCTTACAGCCAAGGTAGCAGAAGTGCAGACTTTTTCCCCCCATCTGTCCAGTGCCCTAGAATCTCCATCTCAGGGGACAGAGTTTTTAGCAGTAGCAGCCTTGACCCCTTTGGGACCATGAGAAATAGCTTCTGGGTCAGCAGCAGGGTTTTTATATAGAAATATATGAGAATCTGGAACCCTGTAGTATCTGTCTCGCTTAACAGGTGCAGGAGGTAAAGAGTTGGGAGACAGGCCGGACTCTGAAAATACATCATCTACAATGTCTAGAACAGGTGGAATAGCAAGAGGTCTGCGCTGAGGTAGTAGAAGAAAGTCTCTAAGCCTTTTCTTAGAATCTGAATAATCTTGGCTCTCCCAGTGGAAATGCTCCCTCATGGGATGCAGGGTTTCCCCAAATGAGTAATCCTCAGGAGGAGAAGCTGAAGGAATAGATTCTTCAGCATCAGAATCCTCACAGGGAGGAACAGAGTATCCCTGTTCTGAAGAGGAGTCAGAGGAAATGGAAACCTGATCAGAGGAATCATATTCAGTATCTTGCCTAGGCCTCTTATCAGGAGGGGGATGGGAACCCCTGATCAAAGTAATTAGGTCTTCGGCCATTTTGAGCATCTGTTTCTTAGGCATGGAAGTCTGCCCTGGAGAATGCTGTACTTGTTTCCTTGTCTTTAAAACTATTTTAGTCTTTGTCTTGGATGTTGAAGTAGGCTTGATATAAAGCTGTGTAGGTCTGAAAACACCCTCAGAAGCTGATGTCTGCTCAGCGGCTCCAGACCCATCTGAGGGATTAGTTTCCAAAGGGCCAATACCTTGAGTATCCAGAGGCCTAGTTGTCTCCATGTGGGAGTTGGAGGTGGCCTGCGGCTCTGAGGTAGCGGATGTCAGAGGCTGCGAATGTGCCTCACTGAGCACCGGCGAACCAGCGACTGGCCTAGAAGAGGCTTCGTCGTCGGATTTGGACCTCAGATGCCTGTCCTTTTCTTTCTCCTTGCGCTTTTTATGAATTCCGGCCGTCGGTTGTTCCAACGGCATTATAATGAAAAGCAAAATCGTACCGACGCTTAATAGTGCATTGGTTAAATCTAGCACAAAACTGACAACTAGCAACGTCGCGGTCAGGGCCTAGGCAAGGAATACAGTAAGAATGAAAATCCTTATGAGGTATTTGCTTCCCACAAGAAATACAATTATTAACTTTTTCGGACATCGGACTGGAGCAAGAAAAAAGTTTCCCCAATGGGGTACTTAGCTTTATAGAAGACTTCGGATCTGAAATTCAATTTCGAAAATCTCAGGAGTTGGCCGACCGGCACTTGCGAACTGCTTTTGCTTCAGGCACCGAGCAGCAAGAAAGACTGAAGAAAATGGCATTGGCTGCATCTTTTATACCCCTGGCGTTCTGACATCAGGGAAGAGGCAACAGCAACAGACGCTGGACCAGGACTTTGGAATTCAGGCCGACTGCGGGTAGCCTGCCAGCAGGATAACCCAAGTGTAATGATTGCAACAGTGGAACACTATGAACATCTTTCTTACCACCTGGATACCAGATGTAACAAAAATACCTGAAGCTCTTTCATATGGTATAGAAAGTACAGTTTTGTACCTACCATAAATGTAGATGTCCGATAGGCATGCATCTGCAGTCCTTACAAATGGATTGTCCTGGCCCTTCGGTCGGCGGATTCCAAAGTCGCCATTTTCCTCAGTGTTTCTAAATTTGGATAAATGCAAATGGTTCCAAACAAAAATAAGCATGTATGTACATATATACAAACAAATACACCATAATAGATTCCCAGCTAGCTACAAGATGAAGGAGGTGACTGCAGATGGACATCTACATTTATGGTAGGTACAAAACTGTACTATGTCCTTCAAGGATGCATCTGCAGTCCTTACAAATGGGTAGAATACCATAGCCAAACTGGGGAGGAGGAGAAATAAGATTATGGGGTAAATTATAATAGAAAAGCTGTGGTAGTGGCTGTTGCCCTTGTAGAGTGAGGCCTGATGTTTAATAACAAAATCTAATGCAATTTCCTATCCACTTAGAGATTGTCTGTTTTGAAATTGCTTTTCCTTCCATATGTACATCCAAGGTATGCAACAGTCTTTGTTCTGTGGGTTGGGGAAGAATGTAGGTAGATGAATAGCTTGATTTAAAGATACCCTGGAGACCACCTTGGATTTGTTCTCATGGATACTCTATCTTGATGGAAGATCAGAAGTGATTGCAAGCAGGAAAGCAGTTTTCCATGATAAGTATTGTAAGTCTGCTGTTGCTGCTGGTAACACAAAGTTCAAGTCCCGCTGGCAATGGTGGCTTCCTAGGTGGTTTTACATTTTAATTCCTCTTAGAAACTGCCTGAGCAGAGGAGGATCCAAGCTGTATTCTGCTGAAATAGCTGATGCATGAATCTTAATGGAAGAATAGGACAGGCCGTTGTGGAAGAGCTCTGCCAAGTATTCCAGGATGTTGGCTATGTTTACCAGTGACAAATTTTCTCCCTTTGCAGTACTCCAAATGTGATATCTTTTCCATTTTGCTGAATAATTTTTCTTGTTGAGGGTCAAGATAATGTCTTTAACCCTTTGGGATAAATTTGGGTTATTTGATCTTATGTAATGTTCCAGGCAGTCAGCTGTAGTGTTTTCAGGTTTGGATGCAGGGTGTTGTAGTTGTTCTGTGTTAACAGTAAGGGAACTAGAGGTAGAGTCCATATTGACATGCTCCTCAGTAATGGGTACCAATGTTGCCTTGGCCAGTCTGGAGCTATCAGGATGATCTGCATCAAAGGAAGCGGTGGGAATGCATATGCTGTCAGGTTTTTCCAACTGAAAGATAGGGAGTCCACTTTCCAAGCAAGTGGGTGGTATGTCCTTGTGCAGAATTTCTTCAGTTGGTGATTGCGTGGGGATGCAAATAAGTCTATTGCTGGTAGTCCCCACTTTCTTGTAATGGTTTTGAAGATGTCCGGATGCAGCATCCATTCGTGGGCATCCGTGGTAGTTCTGCTTAGTATGTCTGCTAGAATGTTTTCCACATTCCAGAGGTCCATTGCCATCCTGTGCATCCCTGTTTGTTGATGTACCACATAACTGTGGTGTTGTCTGTCCTTATCAACAGTTGACCTAAGAAATGGTCTGAATGTCTGAATTGCCAGTTTTACTGCCAGCATTTCCTTTTGATTTATGTGTAGGTGCAGCTGGTCTTGAGTCCATAAGCCTTGTATGTACTTGTCCAGCATGTGTGTGATTGTCTGGCTTGGTTGAGTGCTGTGGAAAGGCAGTCCTTTGTTTGTTTGACAGGCCTGAGCCCACCATTGGAATTCTTGTTTCAGGCATGGGATTATTGGAATTTGGGTTTCTAGGCTGTGCTTGTGCTGAGACCATAAATTCCTTAGGTACCACTGTAACTTTCTCATATGCAGTCTGGCATGTGGAACCAATATTATGCAGGATGCCATGAAGCCCAAGGCTTGCAGGACTTTTCTTGCTGTTAGCTGGTTCTGCTTTGTTAATGCCAAGAAGTAGAGGTGTTTTCTACTGTTAGGAATGCCATTTGTTTTGATGTATCCAGCTCTGCACCCAAAAAGGTTATCCTTTGGGATGGTATCAGCCTTGACTTTTTTATATTGACTGTGTATCCCAGGGCTTGCAGTAGATAAATGACCCTTTTCAGGTCTTCTGTTAGCTTGTTTTTGTTGTCCGCTTGTAACAGGCAGTCATCCAGGTTGAAGCCTGCAATGAGCAATTACTGATGCCAGGCATTTCGTGAACACTCTGGGAGCAGTAGATAAGCCAAAGGGCAATGCTGAGAATTGATAATGCTCTGATCCTGCAAGAAATCTGAGGTATCTTCTGCAATTTGGTCATATGGGGACGTGCAGGTATGCCTCCTTGAGATCTAGAGTTACCAGCCAAGACTCCTTGCCCAACATGGGAAGAAGCTGCTGTAGGGTCAGCATTTTGAATTTTGGGACAAAGAGGAATGTGTTTAAAGCGGACAGGTCGAGAATAGGTCTCCATTGGTTTTCTTTTCTTGGTACCAGGAAGAGTCTGGAGTAAAATCCCTGTCCTTGCTCCATAGATGGTACCTTTTCTACAGCTCTCATCCTTAGTAAGTGAGTTATTTGTTTTACTGCCTTTTGATTTGGAGGTAGGTTTGGCATTCCTCTCTTCCTTGGTAGAGTATGGAAGTGAAACCTGTAACCTTGGTCTATTGTCTGCAAAATCCACTTGTCTCCTGTGATGTAATGCCAGTTTACTGAAAATAAGGCTAGCTTCGGTGCTTCTAGTTGTTCCCCAGAGCCAAGTCACTGTGGTTGTCCTGTAGTAGTGGTGGTGACTGTATCTGTGGCTGTACCTCGCTGGTTGTTAGCCTGCCACTGACGTCCCCTGTAGGCACCTCTGGATTGACCTCTGCCTCTTGAGCGCCTATTCCTGCCTCTCTGAGCTCTGGAGGTGTCTGGAAAGGACCAATTCTTGGAGGGCCAATTCCTGCTAAACCTTGGAGGTTGGACCTGTAAGAAATCTTTCACTGTCTGGACAGATTTTGCCTTCTCTTCCATCTTCTTCAGCACCTGTTGTGCAGGAGAGCCAAACAAATTGATCTTGTCCATGGGAGCATCTAGTAGCTTTGATTTGACATGGTCTGGTAAGGCCTGCTCTTTTAACCATGCATGTCTTCTGATCACTGTGCCAGTCATGGCTGATCTAAAGGAAGCTTCCAGTGCATCATAGCCGCATTTTAAGGAATGATTACTGACCTGCTGAATGTTATGTACCATTTCCTGAATAGATTTTTTGTCTAATGGTTCATCCGAGGACAGCTTTTTAGTTAACTGGTCTAACATAAATTCTTGATACTGGATCATGTGGAATTGACAGTTCAAGGCCCTAGCTGAAAGAGTAGCAGAAGTGTAAACTTTTTTACCCCATCTCTCTAAGGACCTGGATTCCCTTTCAGAGGGGAAGGGGTTTTTGGCAGAGGTAGCTGCTACAGCCTTAGGCCCCTGGGAGATAGTTTCGGGATCTGCAAAAGGAGCCTTATACAAATGATAATGTGTGTCCGGGACCCTGTAGTACCTATCGGGCTTAGCAGGGGCTGGAGGTAGTGAATCAGGAGCAGCACAAGCATCATTAAATGCATCATCCACAACAGAGAGAACTGGAGGGATGGCTAAAGGCCTATGCTGTGGTAAATGTAGAAAGGTTCTAAGCCTTTTTCTAGAGTCTGAAAAATCCTGGCCCTGCCACTGAAATTGTTCCCTCATAGCATGCAAGGTTTCCCCAAAGGAAAATTCCTCAGGCGGAGAGGCAGAAGGAATGGACTCTTCACCATCAGAGTCTTCATAAGGGGAGAAAGGGCCCTCTGGAGGGTTTGAATTATCTGAATCATCAGAGGAGTCATCTGTAGAAACTGGCTCAGGGGGCTCTGCTCTAGGCCTCTTCTCTGGAGGTGGGTGAGAGGCCCTGTCTGGGTGAGGTTGGGATCCCCGGATCAAAGAAATGAGATCCTCTGCTAGACTAAGCATTTGTGAACTAGAGCTAGGCCTGTGAGAGGGTCTTAGCAGGCACAGATTTGGTAGATTTTGCTGCTTTAGCCCTGGCAAAGGCCTTGATCGACATGGTTGCAGGTGGCCTAGCAGCTCCTTGAAATATCCAAGGGTATAGTATTAGATAATTCCTGGGAACCTGCAAGAGCAGGTGGGATTGATTCCACCAGGTTGGATGAGGCCTCGGTAGGAGGAAGGTTTTCGGCTG
Source organism: Protopterus annectens (assembly GCF_019279795.1). Classification (NCBI taxonomy): domain Eukaryota; kingdom Metazoa; phylum Chordata; order Ceratodontiformes; family Protopteridae; genus Protopterus; species Protopterus annectens. Next base: position 1,841,579,753 of record NC_056732.1, on the reverse strand, counting down.
AAGGAACGCTTTTAGATATTACAGGCTAGACAAGCTGCGTGGTCTGGGCCTAAACAAGGTAAGCAGTAAGAGTGGAAATCTTTATGAGGTATTTGTTTCGTTAAACAGTTATTCACTTTTTCTGACAGCTTTTAGAAGTCTTCGTAGTAGAAGAAGTATTCGTAGTAGTAATCTCTGGTTCTGACCAGACTGAGGAAAATGGCATCGGCTGATGCCTTGAACTGCAGGAGGCCAGACCCAGACTTTGGAATCTGGACAACCCATTTGTAAGGACTGCAGATGCATCCTTGAAGGACATCATGCACGTAGATCACTAGCAGCTTCTGGAAATACTTCTTCTCCAAGTAAGAACAAGCCGAGATCTATAATTGTGAGACTTTTTTCTAAACAAGATAAAGATCTTATATTAAGAAATGCTTGGGCAAATTCTTCCATCAAATACAATGATTCATTAATAAGATTTGACAATGATTATTCTACAAAGGTGGTTTCAAAAAGAAAATAATTTCTACCAATAATAAAAACCTTGAAGAAAAAGCAATTGAAAGTCCATCTTTTAGTCCCAGCAAGATTGAGAGGTTTTCTACCAAATGGAATAAAAATATTTAAAACAGTATATTCAGCAATAAAATACCTTACCAACAACAACATCCTGACACATGAAGAATCTATGGACTGGACAATTAGTACACCGAAAAGAAATGCTGAAGTAAATAATTGGAAAACTGTTGAGCAAAAGAAAAAAAAAACTAAAGGACAAATAATCTTACATATGTTATATTCTGTAAAAAATCTAAATAATAATACTAACAACAAAAGAAAAGTTCTTAATGTCTTCAAGTTACACCGAAACAGGTACTGTTTTCAATTATACTTTAAATGTCAAAATTAGCATAAATTTAAATACATTTATCTCAAATCACATCAATATACTAAGCATAATTTAAACATTACTCTATTTTTCATTATTATCCATCTATTATTTTCATATTTTTAATCAAATTAATCAATGCATAATAATGTTCTCAAATATTTATTTATTTATTTGTATATTTATTTATTTTCTCTCTTTGTGTTTTATTTTTACTTTTCTCTTCTTTTTATAAAGTCTTCATTAACTTATACTACTTTAATCAGTATATGGTTATATTGCTTAATAGGTATAGTAATGGCTGCTATATAACTTATTATCAGTTACATCCCTGACGGCATTACTTTTTATAAGTTAAAAGTGTCCCTGTTTGGATAAACGCTAATGCTGGGCGGAAATGTGTTGCTTTTGAAATGAAGTATTTCAGTTTAGATGTATTATAAGACTACTTTAAATAATTTTAAAAGATGTTCTGCCTTTGACCCATATACACATATTGATATAGTACAGTGAAAAAATTTGTTTTAAGTGATATTTTGAGGCTATAAATCAGGTTGTTGTGGCTCCAGACATCCGGAGTTGAGAGATGCTTGTGACTAGCTTAGATATCTTGTTGTCTTTTCTTTTGTAGACAAATAAGGCATAGCATGTTTAAAATGCAAAGTTTGATAGTTGTGAACACTACTCCACAAACTAGAGTGCTCGCGTGCACACTACATGAGTTTGTCGCAAAGTAAGAGAAGAGAAAATAAAAAAGAAAAAACACATACCTTCTTCCGCATGGTTCTCGAGACAATTTAACAGCCACAAACATCACTAGAAACTCAAGTTACTTATTGCTTGTCGCATTTACTTGGGTACGCCATCCCCTAACTCTTTCTAATTGACGTTTAGTCAGGAAATAAGCTAGTTTCACATTTAAAGATACAGGAACCTAAATTCCTTCTAAGGAAACGTAAATAACATATGAGTTTCATCTAAATATACACAGATATATTTTTTGAAGCACTTTCAGCTTATGGCTCCTGATGTCTTCTAGCACCTTGATAGATAAGGACATATATCTGCTTATCTTTCTGTCAGTTTAGTTTTCCAGACATTTTAGCTATCCCTTACTATGTTTTATACAGCAGAGTTTAAAAAGCAGAAATTAATCATTAGCAAATAGAATCGCTGCTGTTTACAAATTATCTAAAGAAACTAGTAACTGTCAAGCAACGGGCAGGTTTATTTTAAAGAAAATTGCCATTTGCCACACTGGTGCTTCTACAAAATACTACTAATGTCCTGCTACCAAAATATGCCCTCAAGTGGGCAAATGGGATGCAACAAGAAGGTTAAATGTACATTTAGCAAATCAAGCATTTAAATAATGGTATAATACACTAGATAGAGAAAGTAAAAGCAATAATCATATAAACAACTATAATAAGTAACATAACAACAGAGGATTTAACCCAATGTGTCAATTATACAATATATATATCCCATATAGGTTTAAACTTTGTCGAAGCATCTGTGTTCTACACACATATTGTAATAAATCTAATTTGAGTAGAAGACGGAGAGGCTTAGCCCACACCCTAATTTATTACTAAGTTACCATGCATTATGAACATACTTTGTGGCAGGTACTCAACGAGCTATCCATCCTTAGATGGCTCACGCTGTTCCCATTTGCTCATCTGAATAATGACTGCGGCTGTACTCTTCTTATTATATTACCTGGCTGTGGCTTCACCCTTCTTATAATATTACCTGGCTTTTTGCATTATCAAGAATGACACAATACTAGTATATGCGGACATATCATGTTACTGTTAGTGTAAACAAAAATGCTTGACAATGCAACCGTAATTCTCAAACCTTTCTGCAGTCAAATGTATAGCATTGTCTAGTAGTTGAGAGCCTGATTGTTCCTGATCAGCAGACCTGTATTTTCAGTTTCCAATATGACTACATGAAAAGACACCAATATTAGTCTGCAAGTTTAGTAATCAGTAAATTCATCAGGGATTAATTCGAGGGGAAACATATTATAGTTAAAGCACTTGACATTTGATAAGTGTATCCCCTCAATGATGCTTTCTATCTAGTCATTAACTGTAAAACAACTTTTTCTGAGAAACATTGTTGTAATATTTGAATTAAATATTTCTATATACAGTCATAAAGCAATTACCAGGATAAATAATACTCTTGCAGTGCATGGATCACCATAGCTATCCTCTGATGTTAGAGGAAAAACAAGCTTCTTAATCACCTTTCTGATGTAATAAAGGTATTACCCCATAGTTTAAATACATTTTGTCTATTTACTGCAAAGTGGGTTAGGAATTTTAACCTGTAACATTTTCGTACATAATAGTTTAAATCTTAGCAGCTTCCATTATTTTGATATGTTCTCCAGTATATTTTATTCAGTCATAAGATTAAATTACTGGTGTTACATAAGCCAAAATTATATCTCCAGCACTTATTGTCAGCAGATAAACACACTGGTTAAGTGTCAGTCTAAGCTGTACGAGTTAATATGCGATATACATAGATGTTTGCTTTGAAAATGTGGTCAAGTGCATTGTAGTTTTACCTCTGTACTGTGTCTTTTTGATTATACAAAGTCCCTCTGAAAGTTAATAAAAGTGTTAACAACAAAACACTCAATCACCTAACAACGTTATAAGTAGTCTCTTGGATAAGGGAGATGTCTAAATTTTGATCTTATTATCTCCAGCAATGGGAATTGTCTTTGAAAAGCTGAAAAATGCAATCAGAGGAACATATTTAATGTCTACTAAAGAAATATTAATATACTTGTACATTGTATTGCATTTCAGTTTATGTTAAACATGAAATATGATGTGGTTTCAGAACAATTCATGTTTTTATTCCAATATGACTTTGCAAATATTAATTTAAACACTGGTTTCGGACTTAAGTAGTCTAAAACATTTACACAACAATGGTATTGTATTATACAGTAATGTCAGTAAATAGTTTTAAACAGATGTCTGCAACACACAGTTATAGATTTTAACATGATGTTTATTAATACCCTAAACTATTTTGAAATAATACTACCTTAATCTAAATATTTGTACCTTTTTGAAACCTGATTAGAAATAAATATTATTGAATTACAATAAGATAAGAGTAAAGAATATATTTATATATTTTAGCTGATTAGATTATCTTAATATATTACTCAATTATCTTTATTTAAAAACTAAGAGGATAAGAGAAACTGATCCAAATATTATTTGTGAGGGTAGAAAGTTTGTTTGGTTAGATTCACTAACCAAACAAAGAGGTATATTACCTCATAGTTTTAGGGAATGGTTTTTAAGTTTAAGAATTACAAGTTTGGAAGTTCTTTGGTGTCACTCAGAAACATGCAAAAATCATACAAGGAAAAACTTTTTGAATTCTGTATTCAAGATGGAACTAAGAATAAACAATATTTACATAAACTCACACATAAAACAAACTCAAAACAAGCAAATGAAATGTTTATCCATAAATGTTAATGGTCTAAATAATAGGAAAAAAAGGAGAAGCCTATTCAAGTACATAAACTTACATAAACCACAAACAGTCTTCTTACAAGAGACACACTTATTAGACAGAGATATAAACAACTTAAATATTAATAATTACACAGTACTAATAAACTCTCAATACAAAACAAAAAAAGAGGTGTAGCTGTACTACTTCGCAACTCAACTATAACACCTAAAATAATTACTACTCATGAAGATACATCAGGTATGTTTTGTCTAGCTTCAACAGAATTAAATTAGAGAATCTATACATTAGTAAATTTACATTGGATCCCAGGACTAGGATTAAAAACAGTTAAACAGCACTTTGAATAGATAATTCATTTAACTAAGGGTAGCCTGATATTGGCAGGAGACTTCAACTGTATAGTGAATGAAAAAGATACAGATTCTAAATCTAAAAGAAGAAAACAACTTATCTCTAAAGCACTATCAAAATTTATAGATACATTGTATTTAAAAGATATAAATGAATTTGCAGAACCAGACTCACTAATCTTCACATTTTATTCTCACAGATATAAAACTAACTCTAGAATTGATAGAATATATGTTGCCAATGACCTAATAACAAAAATTGACAAAGTCAAAATTATAAATTGCCCCTTATCTGATCATAATGCCATAGTCTTTGAGATGGAGCTTACACATTTTATTCAAATCCCATTACTAGGATACCTTCCTATATCACAAAATTGACAGATTTCAAAGAATTTTATGAAGAAACAATCAAAAACTTTCTAGAAATAAATTACACAGAAGATATTTCAGAAATATATGTCTGGGATTCATTAAAAGCAGATACATATGGGAAAATATTATCCTGGTACATAAATAAAACGAAGTTATGGAATAAAGATATGCTAGACTTACAAAACAAAGCAGATAAATTGAAACTGGAAATACAAAAGGGTAATACTACTCAAGTTCAATAACTTACACAAATCAATAAGAAGTATACAGAATTGTTACATCATAAGATTATGATTAACTTAGAAAAGATAAAAATAAACTCATACTCTACTAATTCAGTACATCTGAGACACTTAACTAATAGAACAAAAAAAATAATTAAATCTAAGCAAGTAAAAGAAATATTTATTCTTAATACTAACAAAAGAGTTACGGAACTAAATTATATTTTAGGAACATTCAGACTCCAATTTAACATTGATAATTCCATAAACACTCAAGATACATCTACTAAGGATATAAAAACATACTTGGAAAATAATATTCATATTAAATTAACACAAGACAAATAGACATTATAAGCAAACCAATCAATATGACAGAATTAAAATCACAAATTAAAACGCTCAAGACAAATAAAGCACCTGGCCCAGACAATATGCTACCAGAAATGTATAAATTAATACCCAATCAAGCCATATCCTTATTATTAAAAGTATATGATATAGCCAAGAAAGATTTGAATATACCACCCTCTTGGAAATATTCATTGATATCCCCAATTATCAAACCAGATAAAGATGAGAAGCAGTATTCCTCATATTGGCCAATATCATTACTCAATATAGACTATACGATGTTTATGGCTATATACGCAGATAGGATCAAACACTTTCTTCCTTTCTTAATTCACAAAGATCAAACAGGTTTTATTAAAGGAAGAAATACTTCAGATAATATTAAAAGAATACTAACATTAATAAATTACAGCAAACAAAGTCCTAGATTTAAATGTAATCTCATTAGATATTAATAAAGCTTTTGATTCGGTTAACTGGAACTTTCTTTCACTAGTTTTAAAAGAATATAACTTTCCTTCTAATTTTAATAATCTTATCTAAATACTATATGAAAAATCTACTGCATATGTTAAACTAGGATCGCATAGATCAGGTCCTATAACAATCAAAAAGGGAACTAAACAAGGTTGCCCTTTATCACCCATTGTTATTTGTATTACTCATAGAACCCTTTACAAATCAAATCAGATCAAACAATAACATAAAGGGCTTTTGTATTAATAAAATGTTAAACCTTAAAATCCAACTCTTTGCTGATGACATACTATTAACTCTCTCAGATGCAAATGAGTCTTTGAATGCTCTATTTAACTCCATGAATAAATTTCAAAATATTTCAGGCTTAAAGTTTAATGAAAACAAAACTAAAATTATGCCCAAAAGATTTTCCAAATATATAGTAACAGAAAGTAAATTATTATATCTGGGAATAAATCTACTCAATGAATTAACAGATTCTCTAATATTTAAATATAATAAAATACTAGACAAAATAGAATAAATAATTGGTTAATGAAATAAATATATCTTTTCAACAGCAGACAGATTATATCTTATTAAAATAATCATATTTCCCAAAATATTATACTTAATACAAAATTTGTCATTGCCACCTCCCAAATATATTATTCAAAGATACAATAAACTAATTTTAAATTTTCTATGGTTTCCAAATAAACCCTGTATAGCCTTAAATAAACATTTACCAGATTGGGAAGATGATGGAATTAATTGGATATTGATTTATATATTACCTCATCTGTTATTAAAAACATAACACTATGGTTAAATAATTCATACACAACTATATGGAAACAAGCCCATGAGCAGATTTACATAGACATCAATTATAATCACATACATATAATCACATACAAGACAGCTTAACAGTAATATCATCACCCCTTATATGAATGTTAAAAGATTATTTTTTAGGGAAAAGGAATAATATTAATAAATTGCCATCAAACTATATAAGCTCTACACTTTCAGTGTTCAAAACATATATAAACAAAATACCAAATATTAATTCTTGGATTTTTCTTATTTTCCCTATAGCTTTTACACCAAATATTCTAGATACATTCCAAATATCTAAAATAAATATACTTAAAGAAGAAACATTACTCTTTTGGCATCAACTTATAGAGAAAGGAAATTCTAACAAATGAAGAGATAATTTATAACTATAATATAAATAAAGACAATTGGTTGTTTTTACAAAATCTAAGGCATTTTCTTATAAATAAAATAGAACAAATGCAACCTTCAGTTAGACATGAAGCTCCAAAACTCATTGAATACCTTATTCTTATCACAAAACAGCCTTATCAGGGTACAGGTTATTTGTCTAATATCTATAAAATTGTTAAAAAAACAAAAATACTATCATGAAAAATCATACTGGGATTATTATACTTTAATAAACAACCATCCTCCAATTGAGGAAGAAAAAAGTAATATTCTAAAATCTCCCACACTTTCTACATTATCATAATACTGGCAATTATTCACTTGGAGATATCTACACAGAAGTTTCTATACACCATATAGGTTAACCAAAATGTATTCTATTGAAGATCAATGTTGGAGATGCCATACCAAGATAAAAGCAGATTGGCAGCATGTTTTTTATGAATGTATATGTCTCAATATGTACTGGAAATCCATTAACTATTTTTTTCAGACTGTTTATAATGATAATTTTCAGTTAACAAAGTCTTTAATTTTATTCAACTCTCCTATTCCAAACTGTGTACCAAAAAAAGATACTAAAATCCTATGGTCACTATCGGCAATTTCACGTAAAATCATAACTATACACTGGAAAAATTAGGCTTCTCCTACGTTCAAGGAATTTGAGAATTTAACAACAGTTGCTCACATGGAAATATTAACAGTGAAGAACAGAACTAAAAGATCTACTGCTTACTATTACTCTTGGATGAAAGTACTGGAAATACTCGAAAAGATCGAAGAAGATATAGCATCTTATGTTTCTAACTTTATATAATATAGAATTTCAATGTTATCTGCAAACACACCAATGTAAATAGTTATATAATGGTTTGAAGTTAGTAATGTTTTAGAATTGTAAATATGTTATTTATCTTTATTTCATGTAATGTTTCTTAAGACATCTTATTTGAAATAATAAAAAAAATTTAGTAAAAAAAAATTTTAAAAAATGCTTTGCTACAAAGCTTTAGTGCATCACAAAGGGCTTTGCTACACAGCTTTAGTGCATCAGAAAGGGTTTTGCTACACAGCTTTAGTGTGTCATACAGGGCTGTGCTACACAACTTTAGTGTGTACCACCCTTACCCCAGAGTGCACAATATTTTATGAACAGCACCTAGACAAATGAGTACTGCTTGCCAAAGCCTAGTCTTAACTTTCTCAAAATGTAACTAAAATAAATTAGATTTTGTAATAAAAGTTTTCTTTCTATATATCTATCTATATATATATATATATATATATATATATATATATACTGTGTTTGTTGTGTGTGATCTATTTTTTTTTCTTTTTACAGCTACTCTATCAGACAATATTAGATTGTGGTACTGACTGGCAATTTTAAAACTAAGCTCTAAAAGGGGTTAACATTGTGGGTACTGAGGTGTACAAACATTGAGTGCAAAGACTGGTTCTGGTAAATGAAATAAGAAAAGGAACAAAAGCAAATCCACCTAAACAAATCTTGCAAATTAAGAGTTAAGATCTAGATGTAAAGATACATCTTGGACTACCAGGCCTACGGACTTTTATGTAACCTCTCCAAATCACTGAAATTCTAATAAAAGAAATATTACCATAATTGGCAAGAAACATGTTTCTCTAATCTCAAAACATTTTGGTCAATCATTAATAAAGTTCATAAACCTGTCAAAACCTCTGATATCCTAACTCCATACCTGTGATACTGACTTAAATTCCAAATTCATCAATATTACTGTTTCACTAGTGAGAAAAATACCCAGCAATCCCCATCCTGACAACACAGAGCTATCAACAATTATTCAGCCTTTACATTTTGATCTTTATCAACTAAGCAATTAAAAGCTTCTTCTCAGATTTACAGCCATATATAATCTGACTCTGCCTGCAAAATATTTAAAACTTGTTAAATCAATTGCATATCCTGTATTTATTCTCATTAACTGGTCTGTTATGGACTCACATGTCCCCTCCATTCTGCACTGTATAAGGGTAGCAGATCAATACATCTGTCCAAATTCCAGCCAACTTCCTTCCTATTTTCTCCACATAAAATTCTAGAAAGATGTATCCATGCCCCACTTCTACATGACTTCACAGACAAGAATCTACTTTCAGCCAAACAATATGGCTTCTGACCTTACCACAGTATTGATACTCCAATTGCTTTCAAAGAGGAAATGAAGGACAACTGACCACTACAACATTCTTAGATCTTATCAAGGTATTGGACACACTGTCACACCCTAAGCTGCTAAATACACTGGCTGATCTCTGATCTAGTACCATCACGTGGCTTAGCAGCTACCTGGGCAACAGAGCTCAATAAGTCAATGGCAATCTGTCTTCTCCAACTGTCTACCAGTAACCACAACCATCCCCCAACTATTCTTATCACTGTCCATTTTCAGGTGCAACTCAGATCTATGAATGAGGAACAGAAATTGTACCCTAGAACTGCCCCCTGTACTATTAATGGACATATGTAACTCCTAAATGCTTCATGCCATGCATGTGTTCCCTCAAATTATATATGGCATGATCTCAGTTACTCTCATTAGGAGTAGTATATAATTATTGCCCATGGCATGGGTATAACCAAAAGGGACAGGTTATTTCTAGCACAAAAAGGTAAATTAACTTGGGGCTGGCCTAGTTCTTACCTATGAGTTAATACTACAGATGAATGTCTTACATTTCACATTTTACATTGACGTCCAGTATAGCATAAAATATCAAAATTTATGATTCCCTCTCTTGCTGAACAATCTATCTGCAGCATCTTCCTACTCACTACCAAGTCTTCTGCATGCTTCCTCTGCTGCTAAACCTGCAGCAAGTCTCACCATCAAATCCCACCACTGCATGGCAATCTGAAATCTACATTGGATGGAATTCCGAAACTATCTCACCAACAGATCCCACCATTGCACAGCAATCGGAAATCTACATTGGATGGAATTCCCAAACTATCTCACCAACAGATCCCACCATTGCATAGCAATCTGAAATCTACATTGGATGGAATTCCCAAACTATCTTAAGTTCAACCAGGTAGAAACTGCCCACAGAATTCTCTACAAATTGTGTAAATGACCATCCTTAAGTGCACCCCTCCAATGGTGCCTAACTTGCAGATGTTTGTGGTCCAAAGATAAACAACTTGCTTGTATGCTAAAAATCACCAAATTCCTGTGGTGAAAATCTATATTACTACTACATTGCCAAGCTCTGGCACAGTATTTTCCCAACACTCAGGCAGCTAAAATACTGTCATGCTTTCTATGCCAAACTAAACTGTATTAATCAACACTTGGCTATGTCAATGCTTCCCCTTCTGAATAATGCATAAATTCAACCAATACCATGACTTTTACTCTAGACACAATCTAAAACATTACTTTTATGACAGCTTGCGTAACCTGTAGCTCCTATTAATAGCTCCCAAATAATGTTATGTAAGTGACACTAAGTTTGGCCCAATAGCTCTCTAAATATGATCTTAACTTATTACCAGTTTTCCAGTGTTTCCATTTTTATTGCCGTACTTTGCTATTTTCACTAAATCTTACTTGTGTTTTGTGTATCTTTTTCTTCTCACAAGTGTATATACTGCTTATGTATTTCCACACTTGTAAACATTACGTATGTAATCAAGTTGATATGTTATTTCATATGTCTGCTACTTGGAAAGGTATACATGTTCTGAAGTATTACTCTTTTCAAGATTTTTCCCCTTGGGCCTTCACTGAGAAGGGGTTTAGCATGGCCTCGCTGGACTTTTACAGTAAATTAATATAAATACGGAAATAAATTAAATTAATTACTTTTTTTTTTACATCTGTTTACCGGAATGGTCTGACTGGGACCCGTTTTCAGAGGAGGCTCGGGGAGAAAAGATCCAGAGGCAAGCAATATTTTTATAGACTATTAAATTACAAAGTAACATGCAGGTTCTAATACTACATGTAGATAGAAAAATATTTACAGAAGTCTGAAGGCAGACAAGACTGAAACCATATCCACTAATGTGGATTATACAGAAACACACAAATTACTTACAGATAAATATGAAGCAGACATGATTGAACTCATATGCACTAGTTATGACAAGCATTATAAACACATTTATGAAAATAATGGTGTCATTTTTTGTATATTTAACTAGTAAGTGAGCAGTTTCTATAATATGTTTGCTTTTTACCTTATACAAGTAGGAGAACAGTTTCTATAATAAACACTAGGCTGAAAAGGAGAAGAGGTCTGAATACTAAATTGTGATAGAGTAGGAGCTCATGGTTTATGAGTGCAAATTATTTAAAGGATCAGTAAGAAAAGGGGGATACAACAGCAGACAGATGCTGAGCTTAAAAGTGATGCATGTCCATTTGGTGTGGGGGATGAGCACAGCCATTTATTAAGTAGTCTTTTAGAGAGACAGTTTGAAGAACTGCAGGGAGGGTGTCTGTTCTGATGGCGATAGGGATACAATTCCAAGTTTTATCGACATAGTAGGTATACAGAGCACATACTGCAGATTTGGAGGGTTTATGAACAGTGAGGTGCATTTGGTCACTGGATCGCAGCACAGGTTTGGCGGCATATTTTTGTAGGGTTACATTTAGGGCAGTGCAGGTAGCACAGTAGTGAGTAATTCTGAACGCTATGAGTAATGATGTATATTTTAAGTAGTGGGGCAGTTTGAGCCATTTGAGTGCATTCATTACAGTGATTGGTGCAGTAGTGAGTACTGGTATCAAATTTGGCAACTTTACTGTAACACCATTTAAGTTTTTGTTTAAGTCAAGTCTGAAAATTTATGAGAATGTGTGCACCATAGAGAACGGAAGTCAGGGAGTAAGTGTTTGCTAGGTTAATTATAAATGTAGGGACCAGGAAGTTTCTGGATCTATAAAGTAAACCTAGTTTTTGATGTGTTTTTAATGGCATTTTGTATATGGAAATCAAATACATAATAGTTTAGTGTGAGGGATCAGTTTGATATTACTGTTATTGGGGTGACTACATTTGAAGGTTTTTTTTTTCCCATGGGACTGAGCTCTAGGGAACAAAAGTAATAATTTGGTCTTTGTGGGATTAAACATGAATTAAGAGTTCTGCAGCCATATTTTTGGTAGTGGTAAAAGATTCCAGAATAATTTGTTAAAGGTGAGACAAGCCAGGAATGTTAAAGATGTGGGGAGTAATGGTAAGAGTGTAGACTGCCATGTCATTGATTGATGTCAGTCATAGAGTTAGCTCCCAAACCAGTTTAGGGAATCTGCAATTAAACCTAAGGAGAACATTTGTGCCAAGGGTTTAGTATGGTAGACTATGAAAAAAAACTTTGACAGGTCACAGAATAGGGTGGAAACTAATTTGCCACTATCCTTGACTTTACTGACTGCTTTAGTAACTGTTAGTAGAGCTCTACCAGTACTAAGGGATGGTAAAAAAGCTATGTTGGGGTTAGGAGTTGTTTCTGACAGAGATAACTCAGAAGTTGTTTGCAGACTCACATCTGGACTAAAACTCTGTTTCTTATTAGTCCTGTCACCCTTTGGGTCACAGGTGGGATACCAGACTTGACTCAGGCCTTTTGGATTACCTCTGTTTTACACTTTGGAAATGGGATAGGATTGCTGTTGGTCTAATATCTGTGATTTCTGCTGAATTTCCACTTTTGTGTAGGAGGATAATATATGACTTTTTTCTAGACTCTGGGGATACAACATTCCTGAACGGATCTATTTATAAGAAAGGCCACATAACAGCCTATACTGCTTGCTGTCACTTTAAGAAGTGTAAAGGGTAAGTAATCTAAAGAGGTAGAGCAGATTTTTAGTTAACAGATATTTTATAGGGGTTGTAGAGACAGGTTGTAGGGCGAATGGAGAGGAAGCTCGTGTTTGTTTGAGTATTAAACTGTGTGGCAGTGTCTAATAGTATGGTGTTTGGAGATGAGTTAGGATTATATTTTTCCACTGGCTGCAATATTTCTTTAATAGTTGACCAGAATTTTTTAGGATCACTTTTGCTACATGTTTCAAGCTTATTATAGTATTTTTTTTGTCAGAGATTATTTATTTTGACTGATTGTGAAAATTTTTGTAGTACTGTAGGTTTTGTGGAGTAATATTTTCTGCCAGTTTTTCCAGGTTTTATCTGTAATCTGCATAAGGTTTCTTGTATGTTTGGTTAATCTGAGTGCAATACTTATTTTTTCTTACTTCTGGGGGTGCTTTTGTTTGGGATATCAAGGAAAATCAAGTCACATTTTATAATGGCATCATCTAAGGGGTTGGTTTTTAGTATATTCCAGTTGATAGAGGACAGCATGGTATTGAATGTATGTGGATTAAAATTAGGTTGGAAATGGTTTTAAAGGCTTGTTGTTTTGGGGGGGTTGTATTTAATACTTAGTGAAGGAAGGCAGAAAATCCCTGAGGGAGTTTGGAAGAGTAACTGATGAAATGAATTTAGCAGGGTCTTAGACTAAAATTCAATCCAGCAGAGAACTTGAGGTTTTTTTTTGCAATAATTACTGACTGTAGACATTATATGAAAGCATTCACTGACATTGACAGACTAACAGGAGAAACAAGTACTAGCACACTAGATTTGATTATCAGTACTTGACATTACATTACAGATGTACTGCATAGCCAACAAAACCACTGTTTAAAATCTTTTAAAATGCATTTACTTTGGGTAACAATTCATTACGGAAATAATCAATGAAACATTAAAATGCCATTGCATATTGCTGGACAGTACTATATAAATTCCCTAACAGTGTACACTACTTAATTTTTCTCAAACATATTTTAAAACCAGATCTACAGTGTTTAGTTAATCTTTATTGTTAAAAAAGGTTTAAAGCAGTAGCACATATACTGAGGTAGTATATGATCAGTAGTGGCTGCAAATTGCAGTTTTGTTTTTCGTTCAGAAGCTTAAAGTTATCACAGAACTTCATAAAACATCAGAGAGTACAAGGGAACTTTATTTTTACAGGCTATTTTAAACTTGGCCAAACTTCCCATTTCAATGGTAAGAATCCAACCCTACACCTTGTGTTTATTAGGTAGCCACCTTAGGCAGGGACTGCAGCCCCTCAACCTGAAAGTACTGATAAAATAAAAATAAAACAAAAAAGGACTGCTGTTGAGACAGTCTAGTGCATGGAGCATAGTCCTGATTGAGAATCATGGACAGACAAGTCTATGCAGTTTTAAACTGCATAGACTGCCTGGGAACTCGCTGGGGTTGGACTGCAACATCGGCAGTCAGAGGAAGGATCGGATTGGAGTTTGCTGCAGGGAAGATCTCAGGGTAAGGATCTGGACTGGATTAGAGTACTGGATGTATGGTGGCTGCAGTCACTGGATGTATCAGTGATTTACTACAGGACCAGGTAAGTGGAGTGTGTTTTTGCATTTACTACAGGACCAGATGTGTGTGTGTTTTTGCATTTACTACAGGACCAGGTGTGTGTGTGTTTTTGCATTTACTACAGGACCAGGTGTGTGTGTGTTTTTGCATTTACTACAGGACCAGGTGTGTGTGTGTTTTTGCATTTACTACAGAACCAGGTGTGTGTGTGTACTACAGGACAGTGTGTGTGTGTGTGTGTGTGTGTGTGTGTGTGTAAATGCCTCAGGTGGGATGTACTGCTGATTAGACTCATGGTGGTGTGGTAGGGAATACCTCAGGCTTGAACCCTGTACCTTGTATGCAGGTGTTAAAGACCTGAATTCTGCAGATTTTTGCCTCATATTTGATCTGATCTATACCTCATAATATCTGTGGTTTTAAATATTGCAATGCTTGAAATTTGATGGTGCAGTGGTAGCATTGATGCCTCACAGCTATAGGTTCTTGGGTTTGGTTCTTGGCTGGTCTGTATCTTCTCCCTATGTTGGGGTGGGTTTGTTTTTGGGTCCTCCCATGTTACAAGGACATGTCTGCATGATTTCTTCCTGGGCCTCTGCTGAGAATTGTTTTTTTTTGTTTCAAGCCAGACTGTCCTGATTAACAAATGTTAAATAAAATTGTCAGGCATTTGAATTTCAGACTTCAGGTTTCTGAATGTTTAATTCCTTGCATATTTGATGGTGCAGTGGTAGTATTGTTGCCTCACAGCTATAGGTTTTCTGGTTTGATTCTTGGCTGGGGTGCCTCCTATGTGGAGTCTGCATCTCCTCCCTGTGTTTGTGTGGATTTGCTCTGGCTGGTGCCCTGTCATTTTACAAAGACGTGTCTGCAGTATTAATCCCTGTGTCTCTGCTGAAAATTGTTTTTGTTCTGTCAGCAGTAAAATTGACAGGCATTTGAATTTCATGTTCTTCAGAATACATAGTAACACAACCTTTTTTTTCTAGCAATTTTCTAAGTTTATAAGATGAATATTTTAAATTTGTCCCTATTTTTGGGACTGTATTCCCCCATTATTGGCTTCATCCAGGTTTTTGTGCTAAGGTTGACAGCTATGGCAAGAACTGAATTCACTGAATATGTTTGAGGGCTGTATTCCCTCATTACTGGGTTTGTCCAGGTGTTTTGTACTAAGAAGTTGACAGCTATGGTGAGAACTGAATTCACTAAATGATAGCCATTTAAGTTTCAGACTTCACAAAGCAGCTGATTAGTGGTATGTTACTCTGACTGTTTTGCTCAGGGACCTTGGCAGTAAAATGTATGGTGGTAACACAACATTTTATTCTAGCAACTTTCCAAGATTATACAAGCAAATGTTTAATGTGTCCCTGGTTTTGAGCTAAATACATTTTGGCTTTTGTTGAGATGCAGTTGAGTATTGAGTAGATTTTACAAGGAGCTGAGAGCTGCAGGGGAACAGAAGTTTAGTGTTTTGCCTTGTTAATAGCACAACAGGTTGTGTACTTGCTTTTGATGCAGAAGGCTGTGGGTTCTACTCCCACAATGGGTGGATGCTGAGAATGTTCTTTTTGGTAAAGATACTAACTATGAGTCTGTTATCAGTTTGCCATCCATTTCCTCTTGCAATATTATTACTAGCTTATCATTTTTTAATGTAATATAGGCAATTTATTCCTGAGGATGAAACCATGAAATACAGAGATTGTGCATATTTACTGATAATGGACTGTAGAATTGTGCATATTTACTGATAAAGGTGGACTGTAGAATTGTGCATATTTACTGATAATGGTGGACTGTAGAATTGTGTATATTTACTAATAATGGTGGACTGTAGAATTGTGTATATTTACTAGTAATGGTGGACTGTGGAAGTCTGAGTAGACTTTTTTATGATAAATGTTCTCAACTGGGCAGTTTGTTTCATTGCTTACTGGAAAAATGTTCAAAATAAATTTAAAACACCCTCTAACAACTGTACTATATTGTACAAGGAATATAATTTTAGTACAATGAGGAAGGTGTATCAAAGAGCACATGTATGTTTCATATGCAAGGGGCCTATGATTTGAAAACAGCCCAAAATTAATCTTTATCTGTCACTGGCAAAATGTATTTTCTTTGAATGTGGGTTTCAATGCTGTTTCAATGAATGTGAGTTTCAAGGGCAGAGAAGTTTTAATGATAAGTTTTCATTGTGAGACTGCATTGCTTTGTTTAGCAGATGACTTAGTGTTTATGCTGTAAAATACAAAATAAAACTTTCAAATGAAGTCCAACTCATCATAGAAGTAAAGCAGTATGCACATTAGTGTTTATGGTAAATGGGAAATAGCCAAGTAATGGTTCATTGGAATGACTGCAGAGGCTCCATTCAACCATGATTTTGTCAGGGGGGAAGGGCAGCAAACTCAGACAGGCCCAGCTGAACTATACCTCCCAACTGTCCAGATTTTCAAAGAATGAATAGACTTTTGCTTCTTATTTTTGGTTTGTTCTTCATAAAATTTGTAGTTTTCTGGCAAATCATTTAGGAAATAAGTCACTAAATAATGATACACTGAGTTTCAGACTTCATAACCTTCAGAAAAATGCATGCTAAAGTAAGAACTGTTATTCTATCAACTGTCTCAATTTATACAAGAGCAATTTTTAGTACTGTTTATATGTGCCCCCAATATATTTGGCCTTGTTCAGATTTACTGCATTAACAGGTTGAGAGGTACATGCAAATAAATTGCTTTATAGAATTAGGCATAGCCAACCTCTCAACTGTCCCCGATTTTGGCTCAAAATGTTGCTCTTCCCCTAATAATCCCACCGAAAAATAGCAATTTTGGAAGAAAACATGGAGGGTTTACAGTTAAGAAATAACTGTAATAATCAAAGTTATAGATTACTTGAAATGCATGTAGATTATTTTATTTTGTCAGTAGCAGTACTAATATTAAAGTGTCTCTTCTTTGACAGGTTCCCAGCTGTATTGTGTGTCTATTTTATATTTTTGCATCACATTTTTGGTCCATTTTTCATAAAATTGTGTTTTTGGCAAATTAGTGACAAATCACTAAAGACTGAAGTTAGAAAATGACAGACATTTGAGTTTTAGATTTTATACCCTTCAGAAAATTCATGCTAATGCAAGACCTATTCTATTATCTTTCTAAGTTTATTAGAGCAATATTTAAAATTGTCCTTATTTTTGGGCCTTTGTCCCACTTCTGTGTATGGCTTTGTCCAGATTTCTTGCTCTTGAGGTTGAGAGGTATGACAAATGTGTCAGGGCCATCGCAGTCAGCCAGAGACAAATTGTGACATACTTGTTGCATGGGGAGGACACACTGCATAAGTACTACAGTGGCTTTTCATCTGTCCTTGATTTTGCAGAATGGTCTGGTTTCTGTCATATTTTTGTACTGTTGATTTATGCTTATTACTCAAAGTGCCTGTTGCTCTGTGTTTAAGTAGCAATGCTTTAATGACCATAAGGTAAGCTTGTCTGACATTGTAAGATGCAAGTAAGCTTTAATAAGCATACTGTTAAAGAACTGCCAACATTGAAAGCCTTTCTGTTGTTGCCATGCAGAGAATACTTGACTAGATAATGTATAAGCCTTGGGTATTAAAGGACAGGATTCCATTATTTTAAAAAGCTCATTACACTTGTTGGAGACTTCCAGTCATCTCTACAGACTTTACCAGTAAACTAAACAGAATGCCAATCATGTGTGGTCCATAACCTGTACAGTAATCCTTTAAGCAATGTATCTTGAGCTTGTTTCTTGTTTGCTTTTCAATTTTTACTATGATCATGTTTCCCCATGAAACAAGTTGTCAGGCAGCAGGTCTTTTTTGGATAAGAAACATTTTTACAAGTGGGGGCATCACAGAGATATCTAATTTCAACATGTTACTTGGTACTTTAATAAAGCTGAATATATTATAATTAGAACTGCAGTGCAAGGAGAAATGGTTTGAGTTGAGTGCTTCTGGTTTTTCTTATACTTGATTTTGACTGGCATTCCAGTAATGTATTTAAAAAGTAATTTATTTTTTCATGCCTCACAACCTTTTGTTTCCATCTAGATATTAAGTAAGCTGTCATGCAGCCAATGCATAGAAATATTTTTATTCTTCTACACTTATTTTTGTCTTGATTGGACTTTCATAATGATAGTTTGCCACATTTAATTAAAGTTAGTTTTTGTGGTTTTGTGCATAGCTCTTCCCTTTCTAGTTGACCCCACCCATTCAGCTGTCTCCTGCAGCCCCCCTGTGATTTGAAGTCACAAGCCACCACTGACCTTAGGCATTATGCCAACGCCTAATCTGTGAGTATTCTGGATGCAAAAGTGAACTGGATAACTTTACAAAGCCAAACCACAATTAAATAAATAGTTCAAGGGGAGGTCTCACAGTGATATCCTGCAGAAACAAATGAAACAGGAGGTGGATGGGGACTTTTAAGTTAAATACATACAAGCAGCAGAGAGATAAACAGCCACTTGGCTTAAGAAAATAAAAGGCACATGGTAGGTAAGGTGGGAAACTCAGACATACTGTTACAGCAGTCTGATCTGGTGGCTCTCTAAAGAAAATGGTTTTCATTGTTAGCTAACCTACAAGTTTTCAGCTTCTCACACAATACACAAGCAAATAGCCTCTCTCTTAGGCTTCCCAAGAAACAAGATTTGCTTTCCTCACTAAGAGTATTTTGAAACTCTAAGGAAGAAAGATCTTTTAATAAAACACTGCATGCTTTCTGGGCCATTCAGGATCCGGCAGTTCAAGATATCTTATTTCTCCACAAATCAAACAGTCCTGTGAACTCTAGAACCAGAGATCTGAACCTGCTTCAGCAAATAAATCACAGTGAAGAGACAGATTTGTCAAGCAGTAAGTACCTCTTCCCTGAAATGCATGTTGTATCTCTCTAGCTCAAGCAATGTAACACACTAATTTTCTTTGAGAAGGAATTAGACAACTGGGTGGGTTTTCGTCAATTACTCCCCCTCGGTATGACTGGCATAATGTTCCAGAAACAGGCGGAATGGACTAATTATGGATATTGTCAAGGCATAAATGGCCACATGGCCCAGTTGCCATGTAGATTCTATGAAACTGTGACCCACAGCAATGCTCGCCTGCTCACTGCTGCCTTCACTTTTACATCATGTTCTTCAGCACTGCTCTCCCCTGCCTTCAAAGGCATATCATCTTCTACAGTGCAGCCAGGTTTCTTACCCTCCATCCTTCAGTACATTTGTCATGCTCTGTGTCTCAGTTCAACTCATAATGGTCTGCTTATCACCCCTCCCCAGTAGTCAGCACTTGTTATTTCTGATGGTCATCTGTCTGATTGCTAACATAAGCATTTCAAATGAAAGCTATAAAAAAGCAAATACAGCTTTGGAGTGTCTCTTGGATTATAGACATATAGACTGAAAGTCGTTTTGTGGGTACCTTTTATGTCTGCTACCATCCACCTAAAAGCCTCCCTGCAAATGACTGGCCCTTCCATTCCCCACTTGGATGACTGCTAATAACAGTAGACTGCAATACAGGCAACTAGCTGGGTTTTTCCTGCAATAGCTTAAGTACATACCCCCGACATCTGATATATGGGTTCACTATGTGAGGGCTTGCTATGCCTTCCTTTCCATTACATCATGCATTTTCTTGCTCCTCCCAGCTGGAAGGTTACTGCCTACTGGCATCATGGCAGAGCTAAGCTTATGTCTCCTATCAATATGCCACTGAGTGTTAACAGATCTATATCGGAAAACACCATCCCACCAATCTGGAAAACCTTATACATCATCCCTTTACATAAAGGTGGAACATCCACTGACCTCACCAACTATCACCCTATTGCCATCCTGTCCCCACTAGCAAAAATTCTTGAAAAATGTATACATTACCAACTTATGCCATACCTACTTAATAACCAACTTCTCTCTCCTACCCAGCATGGATTCTGCCCTGCCCACAGTACAACCACAGCCCTTCTTTCCTTTACAAACCTCATCAACCAAAACAGGCACTTAGGTAAACTAACATCTGCCATATTCTTGAACCTATCAAAGCTTTTGATATGGTCAACCATCCCAAACTGTTCCACTCCCTTACTAATCTTGGCCTTAGTCATCACGCACTAGCCTTGTTCCAAAACTATATACATGGTAGACAAGCAGTTCGATGAAGCAACAACCTATCCTCACTGCTGCCTATTACCACAGAAGTCCCACAAGGGCCATTCTGGGACCTCTTCTACTCTCCATCTTTATTAATGATCTCCACAGCATATGCCAAGTTGTAACTGTCATACAATAAGCTGACAATTCAACATTAGTCTGTTCCTCCAACGACCCACACAAACTCCTCTCCATTACCCAAAAAGCCTTCCAAATTACCGAAACCTGGTTTCTTAACAAAAACGTATTACTTATTCCCAAAAAGACCAAACTGTTGCTATTTAAACCAAACAAATCCATCTCAGAGTCCAAGACATTCAATATTGTGTCCAGAGATGGGACTATCAACTCTCCAGACACTGACACTAAACTGATAGCAGTGACCATTGACAACAACCTCAAGTTTGATCTACATACAAATCAAACTATTAAAAACATTCACAAAAAACAGGGCAATCTTCATAAAAACAAACCATTTCTAACCCAACTTGCTAGAATAACCATAGCTCAAACCCACCTCCTCTCCACACTGTTCTACGCTGCTCCCATCTTCACCAACCTACCCAAAACTGAAATGGCCAAGCTTAACATCTGCTACAATCAAATTGCCAAATTTGCTTCTGGTACCCCCCTACCATGCCCACCACTGTCATTCTCTAAATCAACTTAACTGGCTTGACTTTTCAAATCTCCTCTCATTCCATCAGTTTTCTTTTACCCACAAACTCCTACTACTTCCTGAAAACCCCAGCACTATCTAATCTACTTAAACTACAAACTAATACCAGACAACTTTGCTCTAGTGATAAGCACTATCTAATCTACCTAAACTACAAACTAATACCAGACAGCTTCACTCTAGTGATAAGCGCTATCTAATCTACTTAAACTACAAACTAATACCAGACAACTTGGCTCTAGTGATAAGCACTATCTAATCTACTTAAACTACAAACTAATACCAGACACCTTCGCTCTAGTGATAAAAGACTAATCAAGGTGACCAAAAGCAATAACACAGCAGGTGACTCCCTCTTCCCTAACTACATCGGTAAACTATGGAACTCATTACCTTCTGCTGTTACCTCAGCCAACTCAATGGTTACATTAAAAAAAAATAGTAAATGAACACCTAAACATCACATGGCTATGCCCTTGCTACCCACCAGGTTGACCCATATCACACACACCCTCTGACCCACTCTTGTGCTCCCTTTCACTTCTATCCCTTGAAGAAGAATTGTGACTCTTCCGTGTAGTGCCTCAACTGCGAACACCCACGCCAACAGTCTGCAAAAATACACATTCTAACTTAAAACCCAACCACTTCTCACAAAACTAACCCTAACAGCCTCTCCCAACCCCCTCATACTTACATTTGTCTCAATCAATGTTTTTACTGGAAACAGTACATGCTAAGTACTACTTTACACTAACTTTAAACTATGGAATTTTGTTAAAACTTGCGACTACCAATGAATATTGTACTTTGTAACTTTAAAACTATAGAATCCTGTTAAATCATGTGTTTTCCTATGAATACTTGCTTGCTATGTAGAAATCTCATACTTGTTTGTTCTTAATCTGTGGAGCGTTTCTCCCCAGGCCTCTGCTGAAAATGGACATGTATCCAGTCAGACTCTCCCGGTCAACAAATGTAAAATAATAAAATAAATGAATAAATAATATACTTTGACTTCACTCCAACAGTCAGTATCACAGAAGAACTCACCACCTTATTCTCCCCAAGATGGACAACCAGGTAATGGCAGCACATGATCACCTACTCAGGTCACTAATCAAACCCAGGTTATCCAGGTTGGAGGCAGGGCATAATTACTCAACACCATGTAGCCACTATGGAAAGCCCTTTAATGGTCATGCTCTGCCGTAACTATCCAGCCCTCAAATTGACCCATCTTTTCCCTCTATGCTGTATGGTACCTAGCACCCCATGTGACTCCCTTAGGACCCTCCTCTCATGAAATAATTACCTTTTTCAGCCCTGCATTTTTCAGCTAGCAGTGAATGATAGGAATCAGGAGACAGTGACTCAGCATCCATGGCAAAGGGTGGGGTCAGGAGAGAGAGAGACTCATTACCCGTGGCAAAGGGAGGGGTCATGAGACAGTGAGCCAGCATCCATAGCAAAGGGTGGATGTCAGCAGAGAGACTGACTCATCATCCATGGCAAAGGGTGGGGTCAGGAGAGAGAGTGACATCATCCATGGCAAAGGGTGGGGACAGCATCCATGGCAAAGGGTGGTTCAAGATTTAGTGAGTCAAAGGGTGGGATCAGGACTCTCCATCCATGATACATTTTTATAATCTGGCAGTCAACATATGCACTTTTGCCTACACTGTTGAGTCACAATAAACTTGGGAGCACTCCTGGTTACCCACATCATTACTTGAACAAGTCTCCAGCTACAGAGCCTTCCACCATCCATCCTTCAACAGGTGGCACTAGAAATGGGAATACACTTCCACCCTATAATGGGTAAGCTGGCATTGGCCACTTATTCCCATCCTATACAGGCGAGTTCATCCAGTACCCATGCTTACTACTTGAACCCAGGTCCTTTCGAGCACAATGATGACTTCAAACAGCCGCAGTACATATTTCAAATAATGATTTTATATATTTAGACTCACAGGGCTGCATCAAGCTGGAAGTTCACATATTTGCAGGACTGATGGCCCTATCCCTTGGTGACACCCGACAACCTCAAACATGTCAAATGTCTTCCGGTTCTTCCCACTTGTGGACAAAAGTAAACAGTTGTTTACTGAAACCTGTACTTACATGTGATAACACTTTCAGGAAGCTGACTAGATAATTATCCAAACTTGTTCTTACTGCGGATACTGCTGTCAGGATGCTGACCAGTTAATTATCTGACCTTGTACATACTGCTGATGTCACTGTCAAGAAGCTGACCAGTTAATTATCTGACCTTGTACTTACTGCTGATGTCACTGTCAGGATGCTGACCAGTTAATTATCTGACCTTGTACTTACTGCTGATGTCACTGTCAGGAAGCTGACCAGTTAATTATCTGAACTTGTACTTACTGCTGATGTCACTGTCAGGAAGCTGACCAGTTAATTATCTGACCTTGTACTTACTGCTGATGTCACTGTCAGGAAGCTGACCAGTTAATTATCTGAACTTGTACTTACTGCTGATGTCACTGTCAGGAAGCTGACCACTTAATTATCTGAACTTGTACTTACTGCTGATACAGCTGTCAGGAAAATGGCTTTGTGGCACCCTCGTTCCTCCTTCATTGCTGTTGGATGGGATTTTATCATCTTTATTAAAAAGCAACCAAAGACGTTCCACTGGGATGTTGTACCCTGTAAATCAAAATCAGTAGAAGCTGTACAATTAAAAAGGATCGTAACAAGAATCTTTGCATTATACTAACAATAGTTTATCTATTCATTCATAGCAATGGACAGCAACAAAACTGCAGACCAGAGCAACATTTTATTCAAAGCCAAGGGCAAAGTCGGGCTAATTCTGAAGTCAATTGTCTACAGGCTATACTCTTGTGTTTTACCCCTTGCAATTTCTCCTGACATGAACAATATCACATAATTTCCCCATGTTTTAGTATTATCTTTATTTATTATTTATTTGAAATTTGTTTACCGGTGTGGTCTGACTGGGTCTACAGAACACGTTTTCAGTAGAGGCTCGGGGACAAAAGCTCTACATACAGTACAATACAAATACAGTATAATCCACTACAATAAAGCTTACATTAGAAATACTATACAAAAAATAAGTTGAACGAACAAACTGTTACAAGATGTTGTAATATATTACTACACATCTAAACAATTCTATACAGTTAAAACATTACAGACGATAACAGTCACTCTCATCATACATAATGTAGAAGTAACATCCAGAAAGTTAGTGATGCAGACATATAGCAATAGAGAGTTAAGAAGAATAGAAGCAATAAAGCCTGAGCAGTAGATTAAGGATACGGTATAGAAGCAGAGAAGGAGTTAGAAGAGCTTTAGGATCTTGCAGTCTGTGAGGGATTGAAATGTGAGAGAAGAGGAAGACATGAGCATTAGGCAGGCTTTATGCAGGAGCAGAGCCGTGTATTTTAGAAATGATTTTTTAAAGAGGCTTTGAAATGGATTAGGCCAGGCATAAACCTGGTATCTAGAGGTAGTGAATTCCAATGTACAGAGACAGAGTATGAATACAGAGAGTGTCCAGGTTTTCTTGTTGGTTTTGAGATAGCTAAGAGATTTTTGTCTTCTGGTCATAGGGATCGATTTGATGTGTAAGGTGGGACTAGACTGGCAAGTGCAGAAGTGCAGAGCAGACAGTAGGCTTGAAAATAAGGTTGTTCATGGCCAGGCAACCCTGTTCAAGGCGGACAGCTGAATAAAGGCAAGCTGGATGGGTAGTTCAAGCCAGTTTAATTCTAGGAGTAGTTTACAGTGGTGTGTTGATATTTAGAGTTTGTGCAAACTTTGCAACTTTATTGAAGCACTGTTCCAACTTGCGTAGGGTAGAATTTGTAAGTTAGTTAAGATAGGGCCATAATAAAAAAAAGAGGGAAGTAAAAATGTTTTTGCAAGGGTAATTTTGGTTGCTGCAGTAAAGAAATGTTTGTTTCTATATGAGTCCCAGTTTTTGATGAGTTTTCTTTATATTTTGCTGTATATGGGGTCAAATGAAAGTTTATTGTCAATGATAACACCTAGAAGTTTGGTTTCCTGCACTATTTCTATGGCAGTGTTGTCAGATGCAAGGATGTTGAAATGATCAGTGACAGGGGAGGTGTTTTGGGGATGAAAGAGCACTAGTTTTGTCTTCCTTGGATTAAGAAAGAGTTGGGCATTTCTTAGCCAGGATTCGACTGCTGTAAAGCACTGTTGATTTTTTGAGAGTAGTTCTGGTAGTGACCGAGTTATTTTTTTCTGTATGTAGGTAATTTTTGTACTAATGTTTGTAAATCTTGTATCAAATACTGTCTTGATACTGAAATTCACAAGCATTCAGTTTTACCTGCATTTATTATTTTTTATTTCACAGTCATTAATCCAGTAAATTAAGCGAGCTGAAGGGCAATTTTTGAACATAAGCCAAACCAGAGTGAAAGCATATAAAATTACAAGCAGCACAGAAAGAAGGGGACCACGTCAGTTTACCAAAGGTAATTTTGGCGAGTAAAATGAATGAAGTTTGATGAAAATACATTTGGTGACAGTGGAGTTCACCGTCTTCTCTGTTGAGTGACCTTAGAATTGGGTGTGTGGGGCACCTCCCCGCATAGGAATGCAGGGGTGCTTGCCCACTGAGGAAAAACAATTCCTTAAAATGTTCACTGAAGGCAGTTTTGGAGAAAATTGTTCAGTGTTTTTACATTTGCTGAAACTGTCTTTGGCAAGTTGGCACAAATCCAAAGGTGTTGTAAAAGCCATAAGAAAGTATATTTGTTGAAAACCTCACCATCACAGCAGGTATGTATGTCAGGGGAACTGCTGCAGAAGAATTCATATAGTACAGTTGTGTAAGAATGCACCATAACACTGGATGTCCTACTGATCACTGTTGCAGGATTCCTAACATATGGGATGTTATTGCTGACATCTAGCTGGGGTACCAAAACTTTACCTTTCCTATACTGTATGTCCAATGCATGACATCAGCTCATATGAACTGGGGTATAAAGATGGATGAACGAGCATGGATACTCAGACCACCACCAAGCCAGTGGCCTCAGAGAGGAGACTGGTCAGCCAGGAGGGGTACAGCCCTGCACCTATGGAACAGAGTAAATGCTAGAGCAGAGGGGGAGAGACAACTGAAGATGGAAGTGAGTGAGACAAGAGGGGATGGAGGCTGGGATAGAACACTGCAACAGTGATCAGTAGGACATCTGCTGTTATGGTAAGTTCTTACACAACTGTACTATGTCCTGACTGAAATCACTGTTGCATTATTCCTGATATAAGGGCGATTCCCAAAGATAAAGGAGGAAGGAGTTGTGGTTGATTATTGGGAAGAATTGTTCAGCAGTCTGGACAGGACTGACCTAGTAAAGGTTGTCCTGGACCTGTAGAAAGCATCACTTTTGTAGTGTTTGGTAACGGTGTGTACAGAGAACCAAGCAGCTGCCTCTAAGATAGACCTGTAGTCTCCTCCTTTGTGAAAAACTCCTGAGGAAGTTACTGCTCAAGTGTAATATGCTTTAGAGCAGAAAGGTACAGTTTTACCATAATGAGAGTAGCAGGAAGTAATAGTTTGTCTGTAGACCGGCTATCCCAGCTTTGGGTTCATAAAGGATACAAACACCTGGTCAGATGTTTTTTTAGATTTTTTTTATCAATTGTTTAAACACAATGAAAAAGTATGTTGTCAACCCAAAAGAAACAACAAACAAAAAAAAAAAACTATTTACAATAGAGTCTACAATTAATAGAACAAATTGTCAATTTGCAATCAAAGAAAAAGAATAAAAAAGTTAATCATCATCATCATCTTTCGGCTTTTCCTGTTAGGGGTCGCCACAGTTGATCATCTCTTTCCATTTCTTCCTATTCTCTGCATCTTGCTCTGTCACACCAACTGCCTGCATGTCCTCTCTCACCATGTCCATAAACCTTATCTTAGGCCTTCCTCTTTTCCTCTTACCTGGCAGCTCCATCCTTAGCATCTTTTTCCCAATATACCCATCATCCCTCCTCAGCACATGTCCAAACCAACGCAATCTCATCTCTCTTGCTTTGTCTCCAAACTGTCCAACATGAGCTGACCCTCTAATATACTTAAACTTGTCCAACTTTACCAACTCTACTCCCTGCATCCTCACCATTCCTCTACCCTCCCTCTCATTTACACACATTCTGTCTTAGCCCTGCTGACCTTCATTCCTCTGCTCTCTAGAGCATATCTCCACCTCTCCAGAGTCTCCTCAACCTGATTCCTACTCTCACTACAGATCACAATGTCATCTGCAAACATCATAGTCCACGGGGCCTCCTGTCTGATCTCATCTGTCAACCTGTCCATCACCACTGCAAATAAGAAAGGACTCAGAACTGATCCTTGATGTAATCCCACCTCCACCTTAAACGATCTGTCACCCCCACTGCAGTCCTCACCACTGTCACACTACACCTGTACATATTCTGTACCACTCTTACATACTTCTCTGCCACTCCCAACTTCCTCATACAATACCACAACTCTTCTCTAGGCACCCTGTCATATGCTTTCTCCAAGTCTACAAAGACACAATGCAACTCCTTCTGACCTTCTCTGAATTTCTCCAATAACACTCTCAGAGCAAACATTGCATCTGTAGTGCTCTTTCCTGACATGAAACCATACTGCTGATCACTAATCATCACCTCCCTTCTTAACCTAGCTTCTATTACTCTTTCCCATAACTGCAATCTGTGACTGATCAATTTTATTCCTCTGCAGTTACTGCAGCTCTGCACATCACCCTTATTCTTAAAGATAGGTACCAAAACACTTTCTCTCCACTCCTCAGGCATCCTCTGACTTTCCAAAATTTCATTAAACAATCTAGTTAAAAATTCCACTGCCATTTCTCCTAAGCACCTCCATGCTTCCATTGGTATGTCATCTGGACCAACAGCCTTTCCATTCTTCATCCTCTTCATAGCTGTCCTTACTTCTGCCTTACTAATCTGTTTCACTTCCTGATTCACTATCCCCACATCATCCAACCTTCTCTCTCTCTCTCATTCTCTTCACTCATCAGCCTCTCAAAATACTCTTTCTATCTACTCAACACACTCTCCTCTCTTGTAAGTACCTTTCCCTCACTATCCTTTATCACCCTTACTTGCTGAACATCGTTCCCAGCTCTGTTCCTCTGTCTAGCCAATCGATACAGGTCATTTTCTCCCTCTTTAGTGTGCAATCTCTCATACAACTCTCCATACGCCTTATCCTTAGCTTTCGCCATCTCTCTCTTTGCCATGCGCCTCATCTTCTTATACTCATGTCTACTTTCTTCATCTCTTTGACAATCCCACTTCTTCTTCGCCAGCCTCTTCCTCTGTATACTCTCCTGTACTTCCTCATTCCACCACCAGGTCTCCTTGTCCTCCTTCCTCTGTTCAGATGTCACACCAAGCACCTTTCTAGCAGTCTCCCTTATTAGTTCTGCTGTAGTTACCCAGCTATTTGGTAACTCTCCACTGCCTCCCAGTGCCTGTCTTAACTCTTAAAGCAATACTTTTATAATAAAACACTCAACTTTAAACAGTTATTATAGTGAGAAGTATTTTTATCTGTTCTCATTTTAATAGTGACTAACTCATTTTGACAACAGTGTTAGCAATATTTATAAATTCTTTAAATGAGGGAGTAATATCCTTTTTTCAATTTATTCTAATAACCTTTCTAGCAATAGTTTGCAGACTCCACAGAAGAGGGTACTGCACTGTAGGAACATTTCTAAAAATTGGAGCATTAAAACAAATTGGTGATTTAGTTAAATTAAAGTTGTCTGACAATAGTGCTTCTTCCCAAAATGATGGTATTATACTGCAGTCAAAGACCACATGTTGTCAGTCAGCTTTTAATACATATTTGCATCTCCAACATCAAATATCTTTTTATACACAAGTTCTATTTTATGAGGAGTAATAAAGGTTCCGAGTATAAATTTCCATGAAAATAATTACCAATGTAAAGAAGATGTAGATTTCCTTGATGATGAAAATATTAACCTCTTATCATTCTGCAATGCACTAGTATGATTAAAAAAATAAAATCATGCTAATAATTATTTGAATGTATAATCTTATATTTCTTAGTAATTTATATATTTTAGATAAATATGTTTTCCATAAACATTTCTTGAATCAATAATATTTAGAAAAATCAATAAATGGTGGAAATGTATTCCTTGGGCATTAAAATATCTGTATAGTAAACCAGTTGTTTGTAAGTTATTTATTATAAAAGTCAGGCATAGTTTTTCCTCCATTTATAGGTTCATAGGTTGGTACTGGGCTATCTGCCCGAAGGTATATATTAGCCCAGCCACGTTGTGCGGTATTCACCGCCCCTTTAGTAGTTCCCTAGACCCTTGTATTAGCAGCAAGTACCCTTTGATACTCCCAAAAAAATCAAATTTTGATTTTTTAAATCCAGCATTTTGGAGAAATTTAGAGTATTAATACAATCTACAGTGAAGGCTATAGGAAATATTGTACAGACCCAAACTTTCAAATCTGGATTTTTAAAAATAGTTCTAAATATAATTAAAATATTGTTTATACAGCACAAATCTGATAGATTCTTAATGTTTCTAATAAAATATTTCTTTAGTAACCATTTAAAGTTATTTCATAAAGTATGAGTATGCTGTCTGGTTGTACGATTATTGCCACCACATAATCTCATGATGTTCTTTTTTTCCATTTGGCAGAATAACTAGGATTTAACTATAATGCCATAGTTTTGATCCAAAAAGAAAGAAGATAAAATATAGTATTCTGTATCAGGAAATCCTACTCTACCATTCATTCCATCACTTGCATGATGACTCAATACCAACCTGGGTTTAATTTGTAATCAAAGAAATTTTAAAAGTAGACCATGAACTTGTTTAACGAACTCTTTAGAAGGGAAAAGAGAAGCTGACTGAATAATATATACTACTTTTGGTAAAACAATCATCTTAAGTAAAGCTAATTTACCTTTGATTAAATAAAACATTTACTCCATTTATTTATTACCAACTTAATAGAGTCAAACATATTATTATAATTAATCAATATTATTTCATTAAAATTGTGACAATGTAACCCCAAGTATTATCCCAATTAAATTCATTAAACATTTTTACTGATTTGAGTCTTTAATTAATAGAACATTTATTTTACTGTTATTAAATCTTAATTCTGATATAGAATAAAAAATAAATGATTTAATTAAAAGAGCAAGAGATATAGCAATATTATCAATTGTCAATAGACTATCATCTGGAAAAATGTAAATTTTTAGAAGAATAATGACCATTAATTATAAATTCCTTTATATCTAAATTTGATTTTATAACATTAGTAAAAGTTTCAATTAACAAAGCAAATAATAAGAGAGAGATAATGGACAACCTTGTTTAGTACCTTTGCAAATGTTAAATGCTGAGAAACAAATCAACCTAATTTAACAAACACAGAGGAATTCTGGAAAAGATAATTAATACGTTGAATGAAATTATCTGAAAAAAGTATACATTTCCAGTACAGAAGATAAATAATATCAATCAAGAGAATCAAATGCTTACTTAGATCAAAACTATCTATTGACAACTTTTTCATATTATTAGCATAATCAATGTAATTATTCTTTTAATATTATCATAAGATTGCTGATTTATTATAAAACCTGTTTGATCCTCATCAATTAACGAAGGAAGAAAATTCTGTTAGCATAAATAGGCTTAAAGAGTTTGCAATCAATGTTTAACAAAGATGTATATTTATAATAAAAACATAATGATGGCTCTCTATCTTGCTTTAAAATAAGAGAACTAAGCATATATTTTAGGGGGCAGTTGTGTCCTGCAAAAAATGTGAAAAAATGGCAAAAGTCCTGAGATTTTAGGACAAAATTATTTTCTATATTTTATGTAATAGTTGCATAAAACAGTTATTCTGTATCTGAAATACCTAAATGTTATAAGAAACAGAATAAGGAACTAAAATGCTACAAGAATAAACTTTTATTCAGGCAAAAAACTGAAGTTCTGTCCTTTGTACTGGCCGTGGGTATGTTTTGCCCTGCAAAATCTGATGTTTGTAGCACAAATGTCCCACTTTTGGCATTTGGAAAGGTGGCAACCCTAATATATTTTCAAGAGGGAGAAAGAGTTGATAAGGTTTTGACTAGAGAAAATACTTGTAATAAAATAACTAATACCTCATTTGGTAAAAATGTATAATTCTACTGTTGCTAGTAGCTTTATTACCCTTTATTTTTTGTTCTTTTAATTACATCATTGTAATGGGTTTCTCTATTTTCTTTATTTGCTCCTGAGTTAATTTATTACGTATGTTATTTCTTAAGAATGTTCTACTTCTTTCTGTGTCATATCACATAAATTATTAAGCTTGTTATAGTAATTCCTAAAATTATCCAAAATCTCTTCTATATCTAATGTTCATTTGCTACCAGGCATAGTAATTTCTGTAATATGATTATTGTTTGTTTGTGTCTTTCGGCTTTTCCTGGTTAGGGGTCGCCACAGCGGAACTCCGGTCCACTAATGATTGGTAGTTGATTTTTACATGCCGAGTTACCAGCTCTGATTCACAACCTTCAACGAAGGTACGCCCATTCACGCATGTCTCCATGCAGAAGTCGCTCTAGCTGAGAATAAAACCGGACAGCGTCATACTGTGAGGTGACAATGCTACTGCAGCACCACCACCGCGGGTTTCTGTAATATGATTATATTTTATTTTTTATTAATTTAATTGCTAAGTTTTGCATACTTTTAGGATTTAAAGAATATGACTGCAAAATGTGTTCTTTCTAAGCTAACTGAAACATTATGTAGTACAATTTTGAGATATTTTCTGTTCAACCTTTTCATTTCAAGTTTGGAGACCCATTACACTTTTGAATATTCAATTTTAAGTTATCAATTTGTAATTGTAAATCTAATAATTCAATGTCCAATTGTTTTCTTTTATTAATGTACAAACCCATTATTTTACCATATAAACAAGGCTTTAAAGAATCCCATAGGTCAAACCTGAAACATGACAAATTGTTGCATTTCCTTAAGAAACCACCTTTTAAATTCTTTTAATTTTATTATATATGGAGGTAACCTATTGCAAGAGACTACATTTCTAGGTTTAACTATAACATATGTAATAGCATTATGATCTGATAAGGGGCATAAGACCTCTTTAACTTTCTCTAACCTAGAAACTAAACCATTTGATATAAAGATTCTATCTATTCCAGACAGTTCCAAACCTATATGAATGAGTATAAAACAATAAAAAAGATACAGAAAAATCAGTACTACCTTTAAAATTAAATAATTCAACATTTAATAAAACCTTGGCTGTGGCAGATATTCTAGGCTTAATAGATGCACTAGTATCTTTTCACTTAATAAGTAATTAAAATCATAAACTATCATCACACTTCCATTCATATATGAAATTATATCATCTAAATATCTTTGGTAAATTTAGCTCCAAGTCCTGGAATCCAATAAACATTCACTAAAATATAAAGTCTTCCTTGCATGTCTAATACTGCTATATATATCAATGTCCTTGCAATCACTGCTGCAATATTCTTAACTATATGGGATTCAATGCTGTGGAAGCCTGACATCCATACAGTCTTCTAAAGATGTCTGAATTTAAAAGGTATGCCGAAAGTCACCATATGCACCCTGCGTAACACAGGGCATAAAGTGACATTCAGGCTTACCAAAAACAGAACTTCTTTGCCACCAGTCCGAACATATCTTTTACACTTTAGTCTGCTTACCTGTGTCTTTTCTGCCAGGTGAATGCATTTTCATTCTCCAAGGATTTCCTACCCCTGTTTGTTGTTTTTGCAAGATAAGTGCCCTGTTGGGGATTTTGGTTTTTTTTTGTTTTTGTTGGTGTTCCCTGAGGTTAATGGCATCCAGGAAGGGTAAATCCCAGTGTGGGAGACAGATTCCCCATAGCGACCACCACAATAATTGTCTTTTTTGCTTAGGTGCTTCTCATGACCATACTCCTTGTTCTATTTGTCAGGCGTTTGTTCTGAAAACCCTTCGCAGTACACTTTCTTCCCTTTCCTTGTATCTTGAGGACCAGTGTCTAAGGCTACTCACTAAAGACACTATGAAAGTAACCTCCCACCCAGAGGGTCAGCCATTAGGGAAGAAGAAGGTGAAAAAGGTACAAACAGAATCTTCTGCTGTCCAGCCTCTGCTAGGTGTTTCTCTTGAGGGCATTACAAATCTGAAGGCTCACCTAGCTGTGTTGTCGGATTTCTCTGGCACAGCCCTGTTACAAGCCAGTGAGGATCCAGCTGGCAGCACATCCGAAGAGGCTTTGCAAGCATCAGTCTCAGACATTCAGAGGGAACGACGATTGATTTTTTTCCTGAGGGGCCGAAGGGAGTTCCTCGATTTGTAGTGGGAGAAAAAGTTCCTGCAATGGTTCTTGACTGTCATCCTGGATCTGAGCCTTCTCAGGATATTCCCTTAAAAAAGAAACAAAAAATTAAACAGGTTTCTTCTACTTCTAGGGATCCACAAAGTGAGTGGCAGGCTTTTACTCAGGGGTTATTTTTTGCCTTAATGTCTTAAAGCCTCCTCATAGGGTTTCAGGTCCTGTGCCTTCTTGGTCCTCTACCCCTCTTAAAAGGCATAGAGATCAGGATTCTTCTGTGGAGGAGTCAGATTCTGCTGATGATTCCCTAACTTATTCTACTCAAATTCCTTCTTCTTTGGACTATTGTTCAGAGGAGGAGAAATCTATTAGTCCTGATATTCCTTTGGAGGAAATTTTCTTTGAGGGCACAATCTCTAGGATGATGGATTTTTTTTTTTAAGTGGGACTGTACTCAGGTCTCTGATATCCACAAAAGGTACTATGAGGTGTTGCAGTTGGACTCTCCTAAACCTGTGGCTATTCCTCTTCTCTTGGCTGCTGTACTGGATGCTTTCCCCAATGTCTCTCAGATGCCTGATTCTCTCCCCCCTGCTCCCAAGAAGCTTGACTGGTATTATAGGGTTCCAGAGGATTGTTCTTTTTTATATAAATGTCCTGCTGCTGACCCTTTAGTAGTGTGTGCAGCTTCTGATAAGCCATCTCATTTGCTTTCTTCACCCAAGTTATTGCCTTCTGACAAGGGCTGCAGAACTATGGACAGACTGGGCAAAAAGGTTTACACTTCTGCTACCCTAGCTTTTAGGGCTATTAATTATCAGACCCATACATCAGGTATGTGTTGGCTCTTCTTCCTCTGGCCTGTCAACATATTTCACATTTTCCACACTCTGGGGTAACATTTCTGTTCTTTCCTTGCTAGGAACTTCCTCTCAAGCCATTCATCATTCTATTAAATGTAGTTATGATGTGGTGGATGCCTCTTTTAGGGCTGCTGTTTTTCATTCATTTATGAGGAGGTATTCTTGGCTTAGGCTTCAATCTCTACCTGATTATATTAAAGTTAAGTTGATGAATGCTTCTCTGGATTATAAACTTTTGATGGGGAAGCTGCTGCTGGTTTGTTTAAGTCCCTTCAGGATAAGGGTAAGGCCTTATGGAAACTTAAACATGTGTTTGATTCTCCTGTGCCTAAATTTCACAGCAACTACCCTGCTAAGCCTGCCTTTGTTCCTAGGCAATCATGTCCTTCAAGTAAAGGTAAGAAGAGTGGCAAACAGCTACTCAATTTTTGGGGACTCCGAAGCCTTCCTTTCTGGGCAAACCAGGCGCTGTGTGACTATCCATCTCTTCCTGGCCTTCCTCTTTCTCTTTCGGTTTGAATTCAGATTACTTAAGATTCTTGGGTTCTGTCGATCATTCCTCAAGGGTACTTCATGGTATGGAAATCCAGTCCTCCATTTATGGGCATTCCTCAGAGGCCTTGGGAACATCTTCCTTTTTTACCAAAAGTTCTTGAAAATCTCTTGTTTCAGAGTACTATTCAAGAGGTACCAGTGTTCCAAAGGGGGGAAAGGTTCTACTCTCAACTGTTTCTAGTGCCCAGAAAAGAGGGCACTTAGGGACCTATTGTAGACCTCTCTCATCTCAACACTTTTCTAAAGATACCTTCCTTTAGGATGTTGTCCCTTCAGATTCTGTTTCCTCTCTTACTCCCTCAGGCCTATATGGTGTCTCTGGATCTCAAGGATGCTCATCTCCATATTTCAGTCCATCCTCTTTTCAGGAAGTTTTTGCATTTCTCTGTTGCTTCCTGACATTTTCAGTTCTGTGCTTTGCCCTTTGGACTTTCTTCTGCCACAAGAGTGTACACCATATACCTTGCTCCTGTGATTGCCTTTTGGAGACTTCAAGGAATCCAAATATTTCCTTACTTGTGCAACCTGTTGATTCAGGAGTCCTCTCCAGAGACCCTTTTACAAAATCTTCATTTTGCCATATCCCTTCTTCAGAGCCTAGGGTTTACTATAAATTTCAAAAAGTCTTCTCTGACTCCTTCTCAGGATCATGTTTTCTAGGTTGCAGAATTCAGGTGGTGCCAATGCTTGCATCACTGCCCCCTCCAAAGGCCTTAATTCTCATTTCTTTCTTTCACACTCTTCTTCCTCTGGCGTCGATTACCACCAGGGAGTCTCTGAGAGTACTGGTTTTCATGGCATCCACCATTCCTATGCTCCCTCTGGGCAGACTTTACATGAGAAAGTTTAAGTGGTTTCTGACGTCAGTGTGGCTTCAGTATGCTCATCATCCAGAATTGGTAGATGTTCTTCATGTTTCACTGTTGCAGTCATCACATATGGGTTATCTGCTTGCAGTAGCCCTCAGTCGGCCTGATTACCAAAGTTCTCCTGCGTCGGTTGCTGTCTCATCTTCCATAATGTCAGGTAGTCAGGGGTATAAAGAATGCAGCCGACACCATTACATCAGTCTTTCTTATCGTGCAGTGCCTGAAGCAGAAGCAGCTCACAAGTGCCAGTCGTCCAACTCCTGAAATTTTCATTTTCGAGTTTCAGAACCAAAGCCTTCAACTAAAGCTAAGTACCCCATTGGGGAAGCTTTTTCTTGCTCTAAACCGATGTCAGTAAAAGTCAATAATTGTATTTCTAGTGGAAAGCAAATACCTCATAAATATTTTCATTCATACTGTATTCCTTGCCTAGGCCCTGACCACGACATACCTCGCTGTTAGTTTTGTGCCTTATTTAAGCCATGAACTACTCATCATTGGTAAATTTTCGCTTCTAAATATTTTGGTACTCGGTTCAATTATCCAGATATGTCTTCAGTAAGCCACCAGACTACCAACATTCTAAAAAAACGCAAAGATAAAGACAGAGACAGGCCGCCTAGGTCCAAAGTTGCCGACGATGCTTCTCCTAAGCTAGTCGCCAGTTCACCAGTACTCAGTGAGGCACTTATGCAGCCCCTGTTACCCACTACCTCAGATTTGCAGGCCTCTACTGAGACCCATTCGGAGTCCGGTATGCCGTGAGATGCTTCAACTGTGGAACCTGCAGATGTCTCTAACTTGGATGGGTCCGGAGCTGCTGTTCAGGCACCGGCTTCTGAGGGTGTATTCAGGCCTACTGACTTGCATATTAAACCGATGCCATCTTCTTTTTCTAGGCCTAAAACTCAAACCATGCCTAGGAAATGACGCCCAAAACGTATGGTCACGCCTTTATGCCTAAAAAACAAATGACAAGAATAGCTGAAGACCTTATTACTTTAATCAGGGGAAGCCAACCTTCCCCTCTAAGAGACCTAGGACTGAATTTGCTTATGATACTTCTGACCAGGATTCTGAAATTTCTGTCTCCTCTGATGACCTGTATGTACCCTTATCTATCTATGAGGATTCTGATGCAGAGGACTTTATTCCCTCTCCTTCTTCCCCAGAGGATTTTTCTTTTGGTGAAACCTTGCATACTCTTAAGGAGCATTTTCACTGGGAAAGCCAGGATTACTCTGCTTCTAAAAAGGGGCTTAGAGATTTCTTATTCCTGCACCAACACAGGCCTTCAGCTATCCCTCCTGTTCTGGACATTGTTGACGATGCCTTTTCGGAATCTTGCTTGGCCCCTGACTCTACCTCCTGCTCCCAGAAAACCTGATAGATATTACAAGGTTCCTGATTCTCACAAGTTCCTTTTTAAAAATCCTACTGTGGATCCTGAGACCATTTCACAGGGACCCAAGGACATTAAGGCTACTACTGCCAAAAATCCTACCCCCTCTGATAGAGATTCCAGGGCCCTGGATAGATGGGGTAAGAAGGTATACACCTCTGCAACCTTGGCCATCAGGACCTTAAATTGCCAGTTTCATATGTTAAAGTATCAGCAGCATATTATTGGATTGCTTAAACAGAAAATGATGTTGATTCCTGATTGTGCTGAAAATAAAGATTTACAGGATTTAATGCATTCTGCTGAACAGGTTGGAAAACATACTTTGCAATGTGGTTTTGATTCAATGGAGGCGTCTTGCAGGGCTGCTGTGATCACCGGGTCTGTACTTACAAGGCATGCTTGGCTTAAGGAACAATCTTTGTCAGATCATGTTAAAACTAAATTGCTGGATGCTCCCTTAAAATCAGGACCACCTGTTTGGTGGCAAAGCAGCAGTAGTTCTTAAAAAGATGGAGGAAAAAGCTAAATCTATGCAAACTGTTAAAGATTTTTTACAAGTGCAGCCTCCTAGATTTAGTAGGCATTGGCCCTCAAAAAATTGGTCCTTTCCTGCCTCTTGCAGGCCTTCTCAGTTCAAACCCAGAACCAGCAGAACACCCAGGCTTCAGTCCCAGGCTATGCACAGGACTAAGCAGTGGGGGGGGGGGGGCTCCCACTTCCAAATCAGGGAGTAGTAAGACTCCCCCCTATGGTAAGCTGTCTCAATTACTTAATTTTAAAACTTCCAAGCACTACTCAACTGACTGCTCCTTTAGGGGGAAAGATTGCTCTGAAAGCAAAAAACTGGCAACTCATTACCCAGGACAAATGGGTTTTAAACATAATTTCCCAAGGATACAGACTTCACTTGCACATTTTACCAACCCAAAATGGTTGGCCAGATCTACCCCCAAATCAGTGGGTAGAGGCTCAAAAGCAATTACTCTCTCTCTTAAGATTAAAGGCTATTCAGACTGTACCAGAAGAGGAAAAGGGACAAGGTTTCTACTCAAGACTTTTCCTGGTACCCAGAAAAGACAACTCATGGCATCCTATCCTGGACCTGCCTATCCTAAACACCTTTTTGGTGATTCCAAAATTCAAGATGCTAACTCTTCACCAGTTGCTTCCCATGATAGGCAAAGATGCCTGGTTGGCAACACTGGATTTAAAGGAAGCCTACCTGCACATCCCAATCAGGGAATCTTGCAGAAAATACCTACGCTTCAAAGCAGGCTGCATGCACTATCAGTTCTCTGCACTGCCCTTTGGCTTATCTACTGCACCCAGGGTATTCACAAAGTTCCTTGCTCCAGTTATTGCATTTTGCAGGCAAAGAAATATTCAAACATACCCATACCTGGACGATTGCCTAATTCAGCCAGGACATACTTCTGAATCATCTGGCACTTGTACAAAGGGTGCTAACTTGTCTGGGGTACACCATAAACGAAAATAAATCACATCTGGTACCCTGCCAACAAATTATATTCCTGGGAGCAAGCTTGAACACAACTTCCCAGATGGCTTTCCTCATGCCAGAGAAACAAAGTCATTTGACAACTACTTCAAACTAGTGGCCACAAAAACCCTGCTATCTGCAAGGCAAATACTGCAAGTCTTGGGGTTTATGGCCTCATGCATTCTACTAATTCCATATGCAAGACTGCATATGAGGAACCTACAATGGTATCAACATTCTCAGGATCTAGAAGCAATGATTCCTATCATACCTTGCCTACGGTTAGAATTCCTTTGGTGGGCAGAGGCCTGCCACCAAAACAAGGGACTACCATTCACTCTACCCCCTGCCACCAAAACCCTAACAACAGATGCATCAGACTACGCATAGAGGGCTCACCTGGCAGGGAAGTGCATTCAGGGCAAATGGAACCCAAGTCAAATGCACCTGCATATCAATCAAAAATAAATGTTAGCTGTACAGAATGCTCTGACAGCCTTCAAGGACCACATTATTCCAGGACAATTAATGGTAAAGACGGACAACACTACTGTTATATGATACATAAACTAGCAGGTGGGTACCCATTACTACCCCCTCTGCAGACTAGCCATGGCTCTGTGGAACACAGCCTTGAGCTTTCAAGTGCATCTACAGGCTCAATTCCTGCCAGGAAAACTAAATACACTGGCAGACAAACTAACAGAAATCTCATGGACCCACACGAGTGGAAACTGGAACCAAAGATTTTCAACATGTTGATCAACAAATGGTGGACCCCAGATATAGACCTGTTTGCCTCCCCCCAGAACTACCAATTGGACAAATTCCGCACAAGGACTCCCCACAAACTAGCTTGGAAAGTGGATGCTCTGTCCTTCAGCTGGAAAAATCTATCAGTTTATGCCTTTCCTCTTCTGCCTCTATTCTCCAAAGTACTACTAAATATCAAACAGGACAAAAGTACAGTTTTGTACCTACCATAAATGTAGATGTTCGAGTGCTAATACAGCTGCAGTAATCACAGATGGGTTCTCTGCCATCAGGCAGGTCCTCGGTCGGCCGAATTCCAAAGTCTAGGTCCGGCGTCGGTTGTTGTCGCTTTCTTTCCTGACATCAGAGCGACAGGGGTATATAAGACACAGCCGACGCCCTATTCTTCAGTCTTTCTTGCCCCAGATGTCAGGTGCCCCCAGAAGGAAGGCAATACATAAATAATATATATATATATATATATATATATATATATATATTCAAGCAATGCAATGTAATCAAAAATCAGTAATTGCAAGCAAATGCACCATAGGAGGATAACCCAAATTAGGATGAATGAGGAGTTACCCACTAGTCCTTTACCAAGAGGGGAAGGAGGGAGGGAAACCTGTACGGCAGCTGTATTAGCACTCGAACATCTACATTTATGGTAGGTACAAAACTGTACTATGTTCATCGTGCATACAGCTGCAGTAATCACAGATGGGTAGAATCCCAAAGCTACGCACAGGGTGGTAGGCACTAGGTGGAACTGGGAGCAGCCAGAATGCCCTGCAGCACAGCAGTGGCAAAGCCTGCTCTAGTCTTGGAATATAAAGGCAGGTGGTAGTGCTTTGTGAAGGTATGCACAGAACTCCATGTGGCTGCCTCCAAAATATCTTTGGTAGGGACTCCTCTGAGGAAGGCTGTAGAGGTAGCTGTGGCCCTTGTGGAGTGGGATCTGATGCCTGTAGGAACAGGTTTGCCATGAAAGGAGTAACAAAACCGTAATGCAATGGCCTATCCATTTTGAAATTGTCTGTTTGGAAATTGGCTTCCCTTGAGCTCCTACAGCATAGGACACAAAAAGTTGTTCTGATTTCCTGAAGGGCTGTGTTCTGTCCAAATAGTAACGTAGCTGTCTATGGATGTCTAAGGAATGTAGCAGCCTTTCCCCTTTGTTTTGAGGATTGGGGTAAAAGGTAGGTAAGTGTATGGCCTGATTTAAAGCTACCCTGGATACTACCTTAGGCATAAAGGAAGGGTTGGTTCGTAGGGAAACCCTGTCCTGATGGAAGATGAGAAAGGGCTGCACAGCCATAAGGGCTTGAAGTTCTGAAACCCTACGAGCTGAGGTAATGGCCAGAAGGAAGGCTGTTTTCCAGGACAAATATTGCAAATCTGTTGAGGCAGCCGGTTCAAAGGGAGGCAATGTTAATTTTTCTAGGATGTAGTTAAGATCCCAGCTTGGTATTGGTTGTTTCCTTGGAGGTCTTATATTCTTAGCTCCTCTGAGGAACTGTCTTAAAAGTGGGTGAGAGAATAAGGGTGGATCAGTGTTGTATTCTGCAAAAATGGCTGAGGCATGAATTTTGATGGAGGAAAATGAAAGTTCACTATTCAACAGCTCCGCTAGATACTGTAATATCTGAGGCAAATTCAGTTTTCTAGGATCCTGGCCTTTTTTCTCATTCCAAGCACAAAAACATTTCCATTTTGCGGAGTAAGCCTTTCTAGTAGATGGCCTTCTGGCCTCCAAAATGACATCCTGCACCTCTTTAGAAAGTAGGGTCTGTGGTGGTGTTAAGGAATTTTCCATGCAGCCAGTTTGAGAGTTTTCAGCTGACTGTGAAGAGTTTTGTAGCTGTGCTGAGTCAGTAGAAGAGGCATTAGAGGTAGAGTCCAGGGAGTAGTATGTGTTAGGCTCCTCAGGAGTGGGTACCAGTGTTGTCTTGGCCAGTCTGGAGCAATCAGTATCATCTTCGGTCTGTCTGCTCTTGCTTTCAAGAGCACCTTGGGCAGAAGAGGCAAAGGTGGGAAAGCGTGAAGCTGTCCATGTTGCCCAACTGAAAGAAAGTCCACTCTCCAGGCCTTTGGATGAAAGGTCCTTGAACAGAACTTTTTCAATTGATGATTCCTGTGGGAGGCGAAGAGATCTATGTCTGGTCTTCCCCACGCTTGTATTATTTTTGTAAACACTTGAGGATGCAACTTCCATTCGTGTGGATCTGTCATATTTCTGCTTAGATTGTCTGCCAGCGTGTTTTCCAATCCTGGCAAGTACTGTGCTTGAAGTTCGATTTGCCATTCCAGAGCCAAGTTCCAAAGTGACATGGCTAGCCTGCACAGGGGGTATGACTGTGTTCCACCTTGTTTGTTTATGTACCACATTACTGTGGTGTTGGCTGTTCTTATCAATAATTGCCCTGGATGCAGGAGGTCCTTGAAAACTGTAATTGCATTTATCACTGCTAGCATTTCTTTCTGACTGATGTGAAGGTGCTTTTCCTTTTGGGACCATTTGCCCTGAATGCACCTGTCTGTCATGTGCGCCCCCCCCAGGTGTAATCTGAGGCATCTGTTGTGATGACTTGATTTGCTTTAGGCTTGCAGAATGGAAGACCTGTGTTTGTTTGGCATGCTTGGGCCCACCATAGAAATTCCTTTTGCAAACATGGAATTATTGGTATTATTGTTTCCAAACTGTGGCTGTGTTGAGACCATAGTTTTTTTAAGTACCATTGAAGTTTCCTCATATGCAACTTTGCACATGGGATTAGAAGAATGCAAGATGCCATGAAGCCCAGAGCCTGCAGGATTTTCCTTGCATTGAGCCTGGTACAATTTGCTAGTATTCTGAAGTAAAGAGTTAGCTGCCCTTGTTTTTCTGGTGTAAAAGGATTTTTTTTTGGGCCCCAAAATTTTTTTTGGGTTTTTTTTTGTTCCCCAAAAAATTTTGGCCAACCTGTTGCGTCATCTTCCAGTAGCCAGTGTTCAAGTTCCGTTGCTGTCTCCATCTTCCCATGACGTCAGGTAGTCAGGGAATTATAAAGCAATGCAGCCGACACCATTACATCAGTCTTTCTTATCGCGGCATGGTGCCTTGCAAGAGCAGAAGCAGCTCACAAGTGCCAGTCGTCCAACTCCTGAAATTTTTCATTTTCGAAGTTTCAGAACCAAAGCCTTCAACTAAAGCTAAACGATACCCCATTGGAGCTTCTTTTCTTGCTCTAAACCGATGTCAAGTAAAGTCAATAATTGTATTTCTAGTGGAAAGCAAATACCTCATAAAGATTTTCATTCATACTGTATTCCTTGCCTAGGCTCCCTGACCACTTACGTACATTCTCGCTGTTAGTTTTGTGCCTTATTTAAGCTTTCATTAACTATTCGTACCGGCCGGTACATTTTTCGCTTCTAAATATTTTGGTACTGGGTTCAATTATCCAGATATGTCTTCAGTAAGCCACCAGACTACCAACATTCTGAAAAGCGCGAAAGATAAAGAAGACGAGACAGGCCGCCCTGGGTCCAAGGATTGCCCGACGATGCTTCTCCTAAGCCTAGTCGCCAGTTCACCAGATACTCCAGTGAGGCACTTTTGCAGCCCTGATACCCGCTTACTTCACTGAGTTAGGCCTCTGCTGGGGACCCATTCGAGTCCGGTATGCGTGAGATGGCTTCAACTGTGAACCTGCAGATGTCTCCCTATTGCAGATGGGTCTAAGGAGCTGCTGTTCAGGCCACCGGCTTCTGAGGGTGTATTCAGGCCTGCACTGAGCTCTGACATATTAAACTGATGCCATTTTCTTTTTCTAGGTCTAAAACTCGAACCATGCCTAGGAAACGATGCCCAGAACGCACGGTCACACCTTTATGCCTAAAAAACAAATGACAAGTGAATAGCTGAAGACCTTTTATTAGTACTTTTAATCAGGAAGCCAACCTTCCCCCTAAGAGACCTAGGACTGAATTTGCTTATGATACTTCTGACCAGGATTCTGAAATTTCTGTCTCATCTGATGACCAGGATTTACCCTTATCTATCTATGAGGATTCTGATGCAGAAGACTCCGTTCCCTCTCCTTCTCCCCCAGAGGATTTTTCTTTTGGTGAAACCTTGCATACTCTTAGGGAGCATTTTCACTGGGAAAGCCAGGATTACTCTGATTCTAAAAAGGGGCTTAGAGATTTCTTATTCCTGCCCCAACACAGGCCTTCAGCTATCCCTCCTGTTCTGGACATTGTTGATGATGCCTTTTCGGAATCTTGCTTGGCCCCTGACTCTTTACCTCCTGCTCCCAGAAAACCTGATAGATATTACAAGGTTCC
The DNA here is from genome assembly GCF_019279795.1 of Protopterus annectens. NCBI lineage: Eukaryota > Metazoa > Chordata > Ceratodontiformes > Protopteridae > Protopterus > Protopterus annectens. The sequence goes on along the minus strand of NC_056732.1, from coordinate 1,841,535,294 downwards.
TGATTCTCACAAGTTCCTTTTTAAAAATCCTACTGTGGATCCTGAGACTATTTCACAGGCATCCAAGGACATTAAGGCTACTACTGCCAAAATCCTACCACCACTGATAGAGTTTCCAGGGCCCTGGATAGATGGGGTAAGAAGGTATGCACCACTGCAACCTTGGCCAGCAGGGCCTTAAATGGCCAGTTTCATATGTTAAAGTATCAGCAGCATATTATTGGATTGCTTAAGCAGAAAATGATGTTGATTCCCGATTGTGCTGAACATAAAGATTTACAGGATTTAATGTGTTCTGCTGAACAGGTTGGAAAACATACTTTTGCAATGTAGTTTTGATTCAATGGAGGCGTCTTGCAGGGCTGCTGTGATCACCGGGTCTGTACTTAGAAGGCATGTTTGGCTTAAGGAACAATCTTTGTCAGATCATGTTAAAACTAAATTGCTGGATGCTCCCTTAAAATCAGGACCACCTGTTTGGTGGCAAAGCAGCAGTAGTTCTTAAAAAGATGGAGGAAAAAGCTAAATCTATGCAAACCGTTAAAGATTTTTTACAAGTGCAGCCGCCTAGATTTAGTAGGCATTGGCCCTCAAAAAATTGGTCCTTTCCTGCCTCTTACAGGCCTTCTCAGTTCAAACCCAGAACCAGCAGAACACCCAAGCTTCAGTCCCAGGGTATGCACAGGACTAAGCAGTGGGGGGGGCTCCCAAGTCCAAATCAGGGAGTAGTAAGACTCCCCCCTATGGTAAGCTCTCTCAATTACTTAATTTTAAAACTTCCAAGCACTACTCAACTGACTGCTCCTTTAGGGGGAAAGATTGCTCTGCAAGCAAAAAACTGGCAACTCATTACCCAGGACAAATGGGTTTTAAACATAATTTCCCAAGGATACAGACTTCACTTCCACATTTTACCAACCCTAAATGGTTGGCCAGATCTACCCCCAAATCAGTGGGTAGAGGCTCAAAAGCAATTACTCTCTCTCTTAAGATTAAAGGCTATTCAGACTGTACCAGAAGAGGAAAAGGGACAAGGTTTCTACTCAAGACTTTTCCTGGTACCCAGAAAAGACAACTCATGGCGTCCTATCCTGGACCTGTTTATCCTAAACACCTTTTTGGTGATTCCAAAATTCAAGATGCTAACTCTTCACCAGTTGCTTCCCATGATAGGCAAAGATGCCTGGTTGGCAACACTGGATTTAAAGGAAGCCTACCTGCACATCCCAATCAGGGAATCTTGCAGAAAATACCTACGCTTCAAAGCAGGCTGCATGCACTGTCAGTTCTCTGCACTGCCCTTTGGCTTATCTACTGCGTCCAGGGTATTCACAAAGTGCCTTGCTCCAGTCATTGCATTTTGCAGTCAAAGAAATATTCAAATATACCCATACCTGGACGATTGCCTAATTCAGGCAGAAAGCCAGGACATACTTCTGAATCATCTGGCACTTGTACAAAGGGTGTTAACTTGTCTGGGCTACACCATAAACGAAAAGAAATCACATCTGGTACCCTGCCAACAAATTATATTCCTGGGAGCAAGCTTGAACACAACTTCCCAGATGGCTTTCCTCATGCTAGAGAAACAAATTCATTTGACAACTTACTTCAAACTAGTGGCCACAAAAACCCTGCTATCTGCAAGGCAAATACTGCAAGTCTTGGGGTTTATGGCCTCATGTATTCTACTAATTCCATATGCAAGACTGCATATGAGGAACCTACAATGGTATCAACATTCTCAGGATCTAGAAACAATGATTCCTATCATACCTTGCCTATGGTTAGAATTCCTTTGGTGGGCAGAGGCCTGCCACCAAAACAAGGGACTACCATTCACTCTACCCCTGCCACCAAAACCCTAACAACAGATGCATCAGAGTATGCATAGAGGGCTCACCTGGCAGGGAAGTGCATTCAGGGCAAATGGAACTCAAGTCAAATGCACCTGCATATCAATCAAAAAGAAATGTTAGCTGTACAGAATGCTCTGACAGCCTTCAAGGACCACTTTATTCCAGGACAATTAGTGGTAAAGACGGGCAACACCACTGTTATGTGGTACATAAACAAGCAGGGGGGCACCCATTACTACCCCCTCTACAGACTAGCCATGGCTCTGTGGAACACAGCCTTGAGCTTTCAAGTGCATCTACAGGCTCAATTCCTGCCAGGAAAACTAAATACACTGGCAGACGAACTAACAGAAATCTCATGGACCCACACGAGTGGAAACTGGAACCAAAGATTTTCAACATGTTGATCAACAAATGGTGGACCCCAGATATAGACCTGTTTGCCTCCCCCCAGAACTACCAGTTGGACAAATTCCGCACAAGGACTCCCCGCAAACAAGCTTGGAAAGTGGATGCTCTGTCCTTCAGCTGGAAAAATCTATCAGTTTATGCCTTTCCTCTTCTGCCTCTCTTCTCCAAAGTACTACTAAATATCAAACAGGACAAACCAAGGATGATACTGATTGCACCAAACTGGCCACGTCAACACTGGTACCCCCTCTTGCACAGTATGTCACAGCTGGCACCGTGGCACCTACCTCAGACCCCTACCATGCTGTCTCAGCAGGAGAGCCAGATTCTGCACCCTCAGCTTCAAACCCTGAACCTGGCAGCCTGGCTAATTGCCTGATCTCTCCATTACCATCCCTCAGTAAACAAGTGTTGGATGTCATTCTGGAGGCAAGGAGGCCTAGTACTAGAAAATCTTATGCTGAAAAAAGGAAAAGATTCTGTTCCTGGAACCAAACTCAGGGGATGGGCACAGCAGCGCCCAATTTACCTCAGATTCTTCAATACTTAACTGAGATGCTTCACAAGGGCCTTTCCTTTTCCTCCATCAAAATTCACGCCTCAGCCATTTCAGCTCATTTCAACACAGCACCACCTTTTTTCTCACCCACTGCTCAAGCAGTTCCTCAGAGGGGCCAAAAACCTAAGACCACCCAGGACAGCCCCAACTCCAGCCTGGGACCTTAATTTTGTATTGGAAAAACTCACGCTTCCTCCTTTTGAGCCAGCTGCAACTGCAGAGTTAAAATTCCTTTCTTGGAAAACAGCTTTCCTGTAAGCAATCACTTCAGCAAGAAGGATATCTGAATTACAGGCCCTTATGGCAGTGGAGCCTTTCATCATCTTTCATGTGGACAGGGTGTCCCTCAGGACCAATCCCTCTTTCATGCCCAAGGTGGTATCCAGTGTGGCTCTGAATCAGTCCATTCATTTGCCAACCTTCTTTTCTAATCCACAGAACAAAGGAGAATGGATACTGCACTCCTTAGATGTGCACAGACAACTTAGATTTTACTTGGACAGGACTAAACCTCACAGGAAATCTGAACAACTGCTGGTGGCATTTGCTGCAGGGGCAGAGGGGAAGGCTATTTCAAAGCAAACCATTTCTAAATGGATAAGCCATTGCATTTCTGCTATAAGTACCATGGAAAACCTATCCCACAGGGGATTAGACCTCATTCAACCAGGGCTGCACCTGCCTCTACAGCCTTTCTCAGAGGTGTCCCTACCAGAGACATCCTAGAAGCTGCTACCTGGAGTTTTGTACATGCTTTCACCAAGCATTACCATTTGTCAATTTTCTCTATATCCAGAGGTGGCTTTGCCACTGCAGTCTTGCAGGGCCTTATAGCTGGTCCTAACGCTATCTAAATTCCTCCTCCCATCCTTAGCTTTGGGGATCTACCCAAATGTGATGACTGCAACAGTGAAACACAAAGAACATAGTACAGTTGTGTACACTTACCATAAATGTAGATGTTCGAGTGTATTCACTGTTGCAGTCCTAGTTACCCTCCCTGCAGCCCCCTGACTTCTTTTGGCTATAGCTCTATTCTCCTCTATTATACTTAAAAGCTTTTTGGTGTATTTGCTTTTTTGATGGAGGTATAACCTTGTATATTTATATTTAATTGCTTCCCATTAAGGGGGGCACCTGACATCTGGATCAAGAAAAACTGATGTAATGGCGTTGGCTGCATGCTTTATACTCCTGACTACCTGACGTCACGGAAGATGAGAAAGCAACCGACACAGGACCCAAGACTTTGATAATCAGGCCAACTGAGGACTACTGCAAGGAGATAACCCACAAGTGATGACTGCAACAGTGAATACACTCGAACATCTACATTTATGGTAAGTGTACACAGCTGTACTTTCTTCTTCCTTGCCTCAGACAGCAACTTTTCTGGTGGATTCTGTAGTCATCTCTGAATCTAGGATCCCTATTCATCCCTCTCTTTCCTCTCAGGATTTTTTTTCACAGATGCCTCAGACATGGGATGGGGGTGACTTTTGGCTCCCTAAAGGTACAGGGGGGTATCGTTGCATTGTCAGCAGAAAAAGTACATCAATGTCAAAGAGATGAGAGCTCTTCTGCTGGCTCTTCAGGCCTTTTAGTTTCTCTTTTTTCCCCAGACCTATCAAGGTGTTTACAGACAATATGACAGTGATGCAGTATATCAACAAATAGGGAGGAACAAGATCTTATCTTCTTTGCTGGTTTGAACTTCTAGTATGGGATCTTGCTGTCAAGACTCAAGTGACTCTTCAGGCAGTTTACATCCCTTCTGGTCAGAACATTATGGCAGACACTCTGAGCAGGTTCTTAACGCAGTCCCATGAATGGATGATTCACAGGGGTGTGTTTCTGGACTTTGTCCACCAGTGAGCTATTCCTCAACTAGCTCTTTTTGCCTCCCCTCTGAACAGACAATTTCTGTTTTTCGCAAGAGTTCCAGATCCTCTGGTGTGGAAGGTGGATGCCCTCTCACTTTCTTGGAAGGGGATGTTTCTTTATGCTTTCCCTTCCTCTCAATCTAAAAATTATGTTCAAGATTCAACAGGATGCTCCCAAAATATTGTTGGTGACTCCCTTTTGGCTGTGACAGCACTGGTTCCATTGTCTTCTGCATCTAGCCAGGGGCAATCATCACAAGGTACCTCATAGGGTGGATCTAATCACACAAGACAAGGGATCTTTTAGCCATCCCCACCTGTCAACATTTCAACTGACAATGTGGGTGACATGATTTTGACTCCTCATAGACACCTTTTTTTCTGATAACATGCTGCAAGTCCTGCAGGAGGCCAGGAAAACTATGACTAGAAAATCCTACTTATCCAATTGGAAGAGGTTTTCTTTTTGGTGTCTTTCTCATAACCTGGACCCACTTGCTGCGGATGTTCTTTTAGTTTTCTCTTATTTGTGCGAGTTGCTCAATGCTAGTTTGGCCTATTCTTCTATTAAGGCCCACCTATCCGCTATCTCTGCTTGCCTGGCTTTTTCTCCTCCTTTAACTGCTAGATTTGAGGTGAAACTATTCCTTAAAGGTGTCTTTAATATTAGACCTCCCAGGAAGCCTGTACCTCCTCCCTGGGATCTTAATTTTGTTTTGGAGAAGTTGACTCGGGCTTCCTTTGAGCCTGATGCTTCAGATTCCTTGCAAGACTGTTATTTTGCTAGCGCTTACTTTTGCCAGATGGGTGCCCGAGTTGCAGGCCTTTATGGCTTGTCCTCCTTTTTTATTTTTCATGAGGACAGAGTGTCCTTGTGCACTAACCCTATTTTTATGTCGAAGGTGGTTAATGAGCTACTCTTAATCAGTCTATTAATCTGTCTACTTTTTCCCCTCTCTGCAAATTGACAGTGAGAGGGTGATGCATACTTTGGGCGTGCATAGGTAATTTGTTTATTTGGATATGGCCAAGGCTATCAGAAAATCTGATCAGTTAATTGTTTCTTTTCATCCTAGATCTTTGGGGCTTGCTGTATCCAAGCAGACTATTTCTTCTTGCATTTCTAAGGCTATTTCCTTTTGTTGCATGTTTCATGGCAAGAGCCTTCCTTTTTCAATTCAGACTCATTCTGCTAAAGCTGTAGCTTCTTCTGTTGATTTGTGTCAAAGGCTTAGATACTAATTCTCTTCTTGAAGCACCTACCTGGACTTCTGTGCATACCTTTACCAAGCATTACAAGTTGAATGGTATCTCTAGAGCTAGGACTGGTTTTGCTAATTTAGTTTTTCATGTTTTGTTAGGGGGATTCTTCTGCCCCTTCCTCTTCCATGGCTTTATCTTGAGCTTTGTCACTATTCCATATGTTAATAATACTGCAGCAGTGAATGTAAGGACATAGTACAATTGTGTAAAATCTTACCATAACAGTAGATGTCCTTGCCTTCACTGCTGCAGTACTATCCCCTCCCTCCATCCCCCTAGTTCTTTACCTTCCTGCATGTACATGTTACCTCTTGGGTTCCTTGGACTGGTGTTCCTCCGAGGGCAATCAGTTCTGTTTTTGGTATGCCTGAACATCACCTTTATGCCCTATGTTATGCAGGGTGAATATGGTGACGTTCAGCATACCTTTTAAAATTCAGAAGCCTTTGGAAGACTGGTCAAATGTCAGGCTTCTGCAGCAGGGAATCCCATACAGTTAAGAATACTGCAGCAGTGAAAGCAAGAACATCTACCATTATGGTAAGATTTTACACAACTGTACTTTTATTTGCTATCACTGGAAGTGTTGATAATTTTAGGCATTAAAATAGGACTTCTCCAAAGAATTGCAGAACCTCTTCTCTTTTGTTTAAAATTAGAGCTGAACAAGACAGTACCGTCCTTTGAGCTTAGTATATTGATATCATTATGAATTAAATGAGTTTCTTGCAAAAAGACAACTTGAGCTTTAAATAAATTTAACTATTTATGTAAATGTCTCCTCTTGACTTCGGTGGTGGTGCTGCGGTAGCCTCACAGTAAGACGTTGTCCTGTTCGATTCTCAGCTAGAGCGCCTTCTGTGTGGAGATATGTGTGAATGGGCATACCTTCGTTGAAGGTTGTGCGTCAGGGCTGGCAACTTGGCACGTAAAAATCTACTGCCAATCATTAGCGGACCGGAGTTCGCTGTGGTGACCCCTAACCGGGAAAAGCCAAAAGACACAACAACATGTAAATGTCTCCTCTTGCAACCACTATTTAGCCCATTTATATTACCTAAAATTATTTTAGATGAGACATGTTATAAAACTAAAAGTCATATAAAATTTATCTACTAATAATATTTCCCCTAAGTAATAGTTTGATTTACATAGAAATATGAAGAAAGAATCTTTCTGAAGGATTTACTTTGTCTGGGTAAATTCAGAGTTGTCTATGAATATCTAGAGAATGTAAAATACATTACCAGTCTTTTGGGGATTGATAAAGAAGGTGGGAAGATGAACGGCATGACCGAGAGACAGCTCCTTCACTTCTTTAGACATGAAGGATGGGTTAGCCCTGACAGTCACCCTGTCTCTGCGAAAAATGAGAAAAGGGACAATGGCCATGAGAGCTTGTAGCTCAGAAACCCTCCTGGCAGAGGTGAGGTTTAAGAGGAGGACGATTTTCCAGTATAGAACTTCAGAGAAGCAGAAGAAGCTGGTTCAAAGGGAAGCAGGGGAAGCTTTTCTAGTACAAATTTAGGATCCCAAGGATAAAAGATGGGTTTTGTTGATGGTTAAGATGCAGAACTCACCTAAGGAAAAGCTTGACTCTGGCCTAGTGATAAGTGGAGGGCTAACAGAGAGGCAGTTATTGACAGCAGACAAATGAGCTTTTATGGACGATTAGGTGAAGTCTGATCAAATAAGCTCACACATGTATTGTAGCACCACAGGGACCAGTGATAAGAATGGATCCTGACTTTGTTTGCAGCACCAGAAGGAAAACCTTTTCCAACTAGCTATGCAAGCCTTTCTAGCAGTAGGTCTCCTACATATTGTAGGCATTGTACCACTTCATAGAAGAGATGTCTTTGAGGGATTACAATGCTATTATCCATATGGTTAGGTTGGAAGATTTGGGTGCAGCAGCAATCTTTTTTGCAGAGTAATTAGGTCCAGCTGCACAGAAATCCTCCAAATGTTGCCTTGAGCAGAATGGAGCCAGTAAGAAGAGTTTGGGTGTCTTCTTTTATGCTTTTTGAAGAATGTTTGGAAGGAAAAGTATAGGTAGGAAGACAAACAGGAACCTCGCTGTCCACTGGAAAGAGAAGACATATGTCCTCCAGACTGTAGGACAAGGATCACTTGTGCAGAAGTGGGGGAGCAGATGGCTGCTTCTCTTTTTTAAAGGTCAACTCATGGAGGTCCACCAGGAAGCAACTTAACTCATTACAGCCGAGTGCACCTCTAGGCATTTCTGCAGTTACTTCCTACTGCTTCTCTAGACATCAAATATTTCTTGTGCATATTTCCATTAATAATTTCAAAACCGTGCTACGTACAAAGTATCAGAATATTTTACCTTGAAGCATACATGAAAGCAACTGTATTGACATTTGACCTCTGTCAGTGAGTATTTCTTAGACATGTAAGGTGATAACTTCATTTTTTTAAAGGCTCAAGCCACACCCACCAGGAGTGAAAGGTACACAGCCAAAAGAGTTGTACTGGAGGGAAAGAGTGAAGCAGCTTGCTAGCACATTGTCCTGAGAGGAGATGTACATGGCTGTGAGCATGATTTTCACTTGTGTTGCCAAATTCCAAGCCTCCTGTTCTAAAACTCTAAAGTTTGCAAGACCTGGTGCCTCCCTGTTTGCTTATATATAACATGACTGTGGTGTTGCCCATGTACACTTGGAGTTGTCCTGGTCTCTAAAGGTGGGTGAAAATCTGAAGAGCTTGCAGATAAGATGATTTATTTCATGTTGATGTGGTCTTCCAGGAAATGGGATTGCCATTTCCTCTGCACTTGCTTTGATCCTATCCATGCCTCCCCACCCCATGTCCAAGGTGTCTGTGTGAATCCGCTGAAGAGGAGGAGATGTGAAAGGTAATCCTGGGTTGAGGATGATCTGTCCCTTCGACCACATAAGCTCCTTTTTGAATGAAGAGTGGAGGGGAATCAGGTTGTCCAAGGGGTGGCAGTGCTGGAACCACACAGGCTTCAGGTACCATTGAATTTTCCTCATGTGGAGTCTGCCCAGGGGAAGTACAGGAATGGTGGCTGCCATGAATCCAAAACTCCTTACCATCTCCCTTGCAGAGCTATGGGTTGTATAGGAGATGTCCTGGAAGTAAATGGACAGGCTGAGAACCTTCTCCTGGGGCAAGAAGGCATGCATTTTCTTTGTGTCCAGCCTGTACCCCAAAAATACCAAGTCCTGTGTAGGAACCATTTGTGCTTTTTTTGTAGTTTATAGTGAAACTCACACCTAGCAGGAGATGGAGGGTAAATTGAAGATGCTAAAGAAGAATCTCTGGGCAAAGAGCCTGGATTAGAAGGTCATCCAAGTAGGGGAAAAAGTACAGTTGTGTACCTACCATAAATGTAGATGTTCGAGTGTATTCACTGTTGCAGTCATTACTCTTGGGTTATCCTGCTGGTAGGCTACCCACAGTCAGCCTGAATTACAGTGTCTTGGTCTGGCGTCGGTTGCTGTCGCCTCTTCCCTGACGTCAGTGCGCCAGGGGTATAAAAGATGCAGCCGACGCCATTTTCTTCAGTTTTTCTTGCCCCAGATGTCAGGTGCCCCCAAAAGGGTAGGCTAAAAATTATGCCAATAATCATGCATGCACTAATTAATCATTTCCTTCATCTACAAGCAAATACATCAAATAGGTTGTATAGGATAGAGAAGTACAGATAAGGCCCAGCAAAAGAAAGGGGGATGGTGGGAGGGTAACCTGGACTGCAACAGTGAATACATTCGAACATCTACATTTATGGTAGGTACACAACTGTACTATGTTCATCGTGTTCCACTGTTGCAGTCATTACTCTTGGGTTGAATCCCAAAGCTGAGGATGGGTGGCTGGGGCCAAATAGGATTAGGAGAGGCTATGAGGCCCTGCAGAACTGCAGTGGCAAAGCCTGCTCTGGATTTAGAGTAGAGAGGTAAGTGGTAGTGCTTTGTAAAAGTATGCACTGAACTCCAAGTTGCAACCTCTAAGATGTCTTTGGTTGGTACTCCTTTGAGGAAGGCTGCTGAAGTGGCTGCTGCTCTGGTTGAATGTGGCCTAATGCCCTTAGGCACTGATTTGCCATGTTGTGAATAGCAGAAACAAATGCAATGGCCTATCCATTTTGAAATAGTCTGTTTTCAGATAGCCTTTGCTTGTGATCCTGCAGCATATGTCATTAAAAGTTGCTCAGTCTTTCTGAAAGCTTTAGTTCTGTCCAAGTAGAAGCGTAGCTGTCTGTGTATGTCCAAAGAATGCAGAAGTCTCTCACCCTTGTTCTGTGGGTTTGGATAAAAGGTAGGCAAGTGAATGGTTTGGTTAAGGGCCACACTGGACACCACCTTAAGCATAAATGTTGGGTTTGTCCTCAGATAAACCCTGTCTGGATGGAAAATGATAAAAGGTTCCACAGCCACGAGTGCCTGTAACTCCGAGACTCATCTTGCAGAGGTTATTGCTAGGAGCAGAGCTGTTTTCCAGGATAAGTATTTTATATTAGCTGTTGAGGCTGGCTCAAAAGGAGGCAGTGTGAGTTTTTGCAAGACATAATTGAGGTCCCCTGCAGGTATTGGTGCTCTCCTTGGAGGTCTAATGTTTTTGACCCCTCTGAGGTACTGCCTTATTAAAGGATGAGAAAAAGATAGGTGGTTCCGTATTGTAACGGGCTGAAATGGCAGAGGCATGGATCTTAACTGATGAAAAGGATAGGCCTTTTTCCAGCATCTCAGTTAAGTATTGTAAAATCTGAGTAATATTTTGTACAAATGTGTCAATTCCTTGTGCCTGGTTCCAAGCACAGAATCTCTTCCATTTTTCTGCATAAGATTTTCTGGTACTGGGCCTCCTGGCCTCCAAAATAACAATCATCACAGCCTTGGAGAAAGGAGTGTTCTGAATGGCTACATTATCCGCCATGCTGCAAGATTTAAGGTCCTGAGTTGGCTGTCCACGATCTGATTGTTTTGTTGGGTCAGTAAGTGAGGAATTTGAGGCAATGTTCAGGCTGGACCTTGAGACAAGTTCTTTAGGATTGGGTACCAGTGCTGGCGTGGCCAGTCTGGGGCAATCAGTATCATTTTTGGCTTCTCTTGTCTGACCTTTAGGAGTAGCTTGGGGAGGAGAGGCAGTGGAGGAAAGGCGTATACTGTTATGTTTTTCCAGCTGAAGGATAAGGCATCCACTTTCCATACTTGCTTGTGCAGAATCTCTGTAGTTGGCAGTTGTGAGGGGAGGCAAATAGATCTATGTCTGGGCACCCCCATTTCCTTGTTATCATGCTGAACAGTTGGGGATCCAATTTCTACTCGTGGGGATCCATGAGGTTTCTGCTTAGTTTATCTGCCAGAGTATTTATCTTTCCTGGCAGGAATTGTGCTTGCAGGTGAACTTGATAAGTCAATGCTGTGTCCCACAAAGTCATGTTTTGTCTGCAGAGGGGGTAGGAATGTGTGTCTCCCTGCTTGCTTATGTACCACATGACTGTAGTATTGTCCATCTTTATCAGTAGTTGTCCTGGATGAAGTAGATTCTTGAAAGCTGTCAGGGCATTCTGAACAGCTAGCATCTCTTTTTGATTGATATGAAGATGCATCTGGCTTGCGGGCCATGTGCCCTGAATACATTTTCCTGCCATGTGGGCCCCCCAGGCATAATCTGATGCATCCGTTGTTAGTGTCTGCCTGGCTGTGAGTAAAGTGAATGGCTGTCCCTTGTTGTGGTGACAGGCCTATGCCCACCATCGAAACTCCTGTTGCAGGCAGGGAATGAGGTAATTAATGTTTCCAGGTTGTGGCAATGTGGAGTCCAAACACTTTTTAGATATCATTGTAGTTTCCTCATATGCAGTCTGGAATATGGAATTAGCAGAATGCAGGATGCCATTAGGGTTGCCACCTTTTCAAATGCTCAAAGTGGGACATTTTTGGTACCAGATTTTGCAGGCCAAAACATACCCACGGCCAGTACAAAAGACAGAACTTCACTTTTTTGCCTAAATAAAAGCTTATTCTTGTAGCATTTTAGTTTATTCTGTTTCTTATAACATTTAGATCTTTCAGATACAGAATACCTGTTTTAGAAAACTATTACAGTTGGCAAAATATGGAACAACCTTCCATCAAATATCTCCTTTTTGGCCACTCTTTAAGAAACAACTGTAAACACATCTTAATAAATTCTGGCTTTGCTCTTGTACCAACCCAGACTAACCTACCTTCTTCATTTCCTCTACCACAATTCTTCCTTCTCTGCTATGAAATCCTGACTGACTTCCCTCTGACATAATATCTTTGTAGATATTACTGATCTCATATATGTTGTATTAAAAAAAAAAAAAAAAAAAAAAAAAAAAAAAAAATTTATATTGTCTACCATTTTTTCAAACAATGTATTGATACACTGTATGACTAGATACTACCAAATTTCTTATTGAAAGTTGTTAATCATTTCCTTGAATTTTTTCGTGTTATGGATATTTTTTTACTCCTAGATATATATTACCTATACTAAAATCTTCTTATCCTTTATGCTTACTGCTTTTGTTTTATGTGTATTTGTATTCTCTAATCTTGTTTTAACCAATGGAGCTTTTCTCCCCGGGCCTCGACTGAAAATGGACATATATCCAGCTGGACTAGCCCGGTCAACAAATGTAAAATAAATAACTAAATAAATAAATAAATTACATAAAATATAGGAAATAATTTTGCCCTAAAATCTCAGGACATTTGCCATTTTTATAATTTTTTTGCAGGACACAACTGCCCAAAGAGGGACTGTCCCTCGCAAAGTGGGACAGATGGTAACTCTAGATGCCATGAAGCCCAAAGCCTGCAGAATTTTTCTTGCACATAACTGGGTCTTTATTGCCAACATTTTGAAGTAAGAAGTCAGTTGCCTTTGTTTGTCTGGAGTGAGATAAGCCATCTGGGCAGTTGTATTTAAGCTTGCACCCAAGAATATTATCTCTTGAGAGGGTACTAGTTTTGATTTCTTTTTGTTTACTGTGTACCCTAGGCAAATTAGTAATCTTTTTACAAACGCCAGATGCTTTAGCAGAATGTCCTTGTTCTCTGCTTGAATAAGGCAGTTGTCCAAGTAAGGATATATCTGAATTCCTCTTTGTCTGCAAAATGCAATTACTGGTGCCAGGCATTTTGTGAAGACCCTGGGCGCAGTAGATAAGCCAAAGGGCAGTGCAGAGAATTGGTAGTGCACTGAGCCAGCTATGAATCTGAGGTATCTTCTGCAAGATTGTCTGATTGGGACATGCAGGTATGCCTCTTTTAGGTCCAAAGTTATAAGCCAAGCCTTCTTGCCCAGCATGGGCAGAAGCTGCTGCAGAGTGAACATTTTGAATTTTGGAACGTCCAGAAATGTGTTTAGAATAGACAGGTCCAGTATTGGTCTCCAGGCTTTGTCCTTTCTGGGTACCAAGAAAAGTCTTGAGTAAAATCCTTGTCCCTGTTCTTGCTGTGGTACTCGCTGAATAGCCCTCATGTCCATGAGGGATAAAACTTGCTTTTGTGCCTCTGCCCATTGATTGTGTGGCAGGTCTGGCATAAGTTTTGCCCTTGGCAGGGTGTGAAAGTGGAACCTGTAGCCCTGAGACACTATATTCAAGACCCATTTGTCCTGGGTGATCATGTGCTAATTTTGTGAAAAAAGTGCTAGTTTTCCCCCTAAGGGGGCTGCCAAAAGATAAGTGCTTGGTGCTGGCAGGGGAAAGTCATTGGGACTGTTTCCTGTATGGCTCTGATTTGTCTTACCCGCTTTTGGAGGTAGAAGCACCCCATTGTTTAGGCCTGTATGAGCCTTGGGGCTGGGATCTGCCTCTGGGGCATCTGTATCTGCCTCTTTGTGACCTGTCTGACACTGGAAAGGACCAATTCTTTGTCGGCCAGTTCCTGCTAAATCTGGGTGGCTGCACCTGTAAGAAATCCTTAACTGTCTGCAACTCTGCATAGATTTCGCTTTGTCCTCCATTTTCTTCAACACCTCTTCTGCTTTAACACCAAAGTATCATGCTGTAATGGAGCATCTAAAAGCTTTGCTTTAACATGTTCGGGCAGATTCTGTTCTTTCAACCAAGCATGTCTCCTAATGACAGAATCTGTAACAGCGGCCCTGCAGGAGGCCTCAAGAGAATCAAAACAACATTGCAAAGTATGCTTTCTTACTTGTTCAGCTGCATGCAATAAATCCTGCATTTCTTTGTTTTCTGCACATTCTGAATTTGTCAACATTTTCTGTTTAAGCTCTGACATAAGATATTGCTGATATTTAAGCATATGAAACTGACAATTTAAAGCTCTTTCAGCCAAGGTAGCAGAAGTATAAATCTTTTCCCCCCATCTGTCCAGGGCCCTTGAATCCCTATCAGATGGGATAGGGTTTTTGCAGTGGAAGCCTTGACCCCCTTGGGACCCTGAGAAATAGTTTCTGGGTCAGCAGTAGTGTTTTTGTAAAGACATTTATGAGAATCAGGAACCCTGTAGTATCTTTCTGGCTTAACAGGAGCTGGTGGTAAAGAGTCAGGAGACAGACCGGACTCTGAAAATACATCATCTACAATGTCTAAAACAGGATGAATAGCAAGGGGCCTGAGCTGGGGTAATAAAAGGAAGTCTCTTGCCTTTTCTTGGATTTTGAGTAATCTTGGCTCTCCCAATGGAAATGCTCCCTCATAGTATGCAAGGTCTCCCCAAAAGAATAATCCTCAGGAGGTGAGGCTGAAGGGATAGATTCTTCAGCATCAGAATCCTCAAAGGGCGGAAGGGAATATTCCTGTTCAGAAGAGGAATCAGAAGAAATGGAAACCTGATCTGAAGATCCATATTCTATATCTTGCCTAGGCCTCTTATCACAAGGGGGATGGAAACCCCTGATCAAAGTAATTAGGTCTTCGGCCATTTTAAGATCTGTTTTTTAGGCATGGAGGCCTGTCCAGGAGAATTCTGTACTTGTTTCTTTGTATTTAGAGCTGCTTTAGTCTTTTCTGCCTCGTTTATACCCTTGCCGCACTGACGTCAGGGAAGAAGTGACGACAACCGACGCCGGACCTAGACTTTGGAATTCGGCCGACTGAGCACCCGCCTGACGGCAGGATAACCCATCTGTTATGACTGCAGCTGTATGCATGATGAACATCACCCTCAGAAGCTGATACCTGCTCAGTGGCTCCGGACCCATCTGAGGGAATAGTTTCTGAGTGTCCAATACCTTGAGTTTCCACTGGCCTAGTTGGCTCCACGTGGGAGTCAGAAGCGGCCTGTGGCTCTGAGGTAGCGGGCATCAGGGTCTGCGAAAGCGCCTCACTGAGAACCAGCGACAGGCCTAATGGAAGCCTCATCATCGGTATTGCACCTCGGATACCTGTCCTTTTCTTTTTCTTTGTGCTTTTTATAAACTCCGGTAGTCGGCTGTTCCGATGGCATTATATAATTGAATCTTCTGCCAAAGTAATGAAATGCAAAATCTTACCGACGCTTAACAGTGTATTGAGCCAGCCTTCTCATCCACTCATCAAGGTTGCTCTTGAAGAGGGTCAGCGAGGTACTCTGACATATACGGGAAAGCTGTTCCAGAAATGGGGCAGTCTCTGGGAGACAAACCTGTCCCTCCAGCAGGTTTTGTTGATGTTGCATATTCGATTTAGGCCTTTTGAGCGGGTAATGCACGAGTAGTTAGACTTACGGATATGGAGCATCTCTAGTAGGGCAGGGTCTGATATTGCCTTGTAGGTGAGAGACAGATCACTTCTGAGCAATCTGTATGATACCGAGTAGAGTGAGTGATTTGAGCCTGTCCACATAGGACAGGTGTTAGAGGCCATGGATTCTCTTTATGAGGTATTTCTGTGACCTTTCCAGTTGGTGCAGGTGTTTGGAGAGGTACATACCAAACATGGGATATACTTAATTACAGACCTAATGAGGAAGGTGTACAGAGAGGTAATAACCTCCTTTTTTGTGGATGCAATCCTTTTACTTATGAGCTGAACCAAGTAAAAGTTTTTTTCTGACCCCTGCCGCTACATGATGGTCGAATGTGAGACTGTTGTCAACCTGAGTACCAAGGTCTCTCACCACAGGTTGTGTGGTGAGGGGGTGCCATTGATGTGGTAATCAGTAGGGGTCGTGGTTTGCCTAATGGTATGACAATACATTTTTTTGTGTTTAACTTAAGGTCATGACTTTGGCACCAGTCATTTGTTGCTGTGAGACCCTCTTGCAGCATGTTAACATCAATTGGGGAGTCAATGAGAGCACCCAACTTACAGTCATCTGCAAACTTGGTCAGCCACAGGCCCTTTGTCTTTGCCTGGACCTCTGAGAAGTAGATGCCAAACAGTAGGGGTCCCAGGACAGGTCCCTGGGGAACACCACTAGTAACAGGTCTGCTGTCCCAGGTGGTGGTGCCTATTTTGACCATGTGAGTCCTATTGGTGAGCCAGTTGGCCACCCACCTGACGAGATAGGGATTTACGCCAAGTTGAGTTAGCTTTTCAATGATGCCTGAGTGGGGGACTTTGTCAAAGACCTTGGCCAAGTCAAGCTAAGCTGTATGTTCTGACTTTCCCTCACCCAGGGCATTGGTGACAGTCTCAAAGAAGTCAACCAGGTTCAACAGGCAAGAGCTGCCTCTTACGAATCCAAATTGGGTGGGGTCAAGTGCTTGGAGATTGCCTATGTCCTTGTTTATGAGATCCATAATAATACTCTCTATGGCTTTGCAGATCAGACTTGTCAAGCTAGTGGGGTGATAGTTTCCCAGGTTACTAGTGGCACCAACTTTGTGCTAGGGGATGACAGTGGCAGTTCTCCACTCTGCTGGAATGCAGCCTGAAATTAGGCTGTAGTTGAATAGGGTGCTCAATGGTGAGGCTAGGTCTTGCTGGAGATGGTGCAAAATACAGCCTGGGATACTATCACTATGGGGGTAAGTGTGAGTGTGGTAGGCCAATTCCATACAAGGGCTTGCATACCACGTCTTTTTTGTCTAGGCCCGAAACATGATCAAAATTCTTGCTCTGTCAGACCATCAGTCCAAAAGCCCTTAGGTCTAGGCTGTCTACTCTAAGTGCCTTTCTCGAGACCTGGTGTTTTAAACAATTGGCCCAGTCCAAGGTGGCTGACTCTGCTTCAGTGGATGTTCCTCTGCCAAGAAAGAAAAAACTACAGAGGCCTGAAATGGATCTGCAATCCAATGTTTCTGACTGTTGTATCTGCGGATGTTTCAGAACTGACAATACCTCAGGCTGCTTCTCTGTTATCCCCTACTGAGATCCCATCAGAGGCAGTTATCGCACCTGAGGTCTTGTAGACTGCTGATACATCTGAGGAACTGCATCTCATTATTTCAGAAGGACCACATGGCATCCCTCAAATTTTAGGCAGAGAAGAAATCCAGGCTGAATAATAGAACTCAGATATGGTTCCGAACCTCCACATCTCATCCAGGTGGACATCACGCCTAAAAAGAAAAAGTAGAAGACTAATCATGTGGCCTTCCCTACAGCAATTAGAGAGAAGGAATGGATGGACTTCTCACAAGTGTAGTTCAAAGCTATTATGTCTTTAAAGCCTCCTTCCTTTGGGTTTCCACAACCGCATGCTACTGTTCTTAAACTAACTTTGGTTTCCTCTTCTTTTTATGAGGAACTGGGCTATGACTCTGACCATTCTCTGGGTTATTCCTCTCAGCTGCATTCTGCCGGGCAAATCTCTTCTGGTGAAGTAGACTCCCTCTCACATGATTTTCCCTATAGAGGAAGCTTCTTTTGGGGATACTATACAGAACATGATGAAACACTTTAATTGACAATCCACGCAGACGTCTGATGCTCATAAGAGGTCTTACACTATCTTGGAGATGGGTACCCCTGCCCCTTCTCGAGTTCCACCTGTCCTTGAGGTTTTCTAGGATGGCTATCAGTCCATCTGTTCTGCACCTGATTCTCAACCACCAGCTGCTGAGAGACCAGACGGTTTTTATAAGATCCCTGATTACCTTAAATATCTACATAAGTACCAGCAGACCTGTCACCAGCAGGGTGTCACAAGGGACAGTGCTGGGCCCCCTACTGTTTGGTATGTACTCCTCAGAAGTTCAGGTTAAAACTAAAGGGCTGTGGCTGACAAAGTTTGCAGACGACTGCAAAATGGGTGCAGTCACTGAAACCCAAATGATGTTGGTATACTTCAGGATGGTCTTACACAAACCAACAACTGGTGTCTCAGTCATGGTCTCAAACTGAATGCAAAGAAATGCATCATTATTCCCTTTGGTAAAAACAACGATGTTCTTCGTGTTTCACTGCTGCAGACACCACATTTGGGTTATCTGCCTGCAGGTAGCCCTCAGCCAGCCTGAATACCAGAGTCTTTGGATTTCTGCATCGGATGCTGTCACTTCTTCCCTGATGTCAGGTCATCAGGCGTATAAAACATGCAGCCAATGCCATTACGTCTTTCTTGCCGTGCGGTGCCCAAAGCAGAAGCAGTTTGCAAGTCCCAGTTGGCCATCTCCTGAAGTTTTCGTTTTCAAGTTTCAGACCCGAAGTCTTCAAAAAAGATAAGTACCCCATTGGGGATCCTTTTTCTTGCTCCAGCCGATGTCAGTAAAAGTTAACAATTGTCTTATCTGTGGAAAGCAAATACCTCATAGAGATTTTCATTCTTACTGCATCCCCTGATATTCATCGTGTTTCACTGTTGCAGTCATTACAATTGGGTTATCCTGCTGGCAGGCTACCCGCAGTCGGCCCGAGTTCCAAAGTCTGGGTCCGGCGTCGGTTGCTGTCACCTCCTCTCTGACGTCGGTGTGCCAGGGGAATAAAAGATGCAGCCAATGCCATTTTCTTCAGTCTTTCTTGTTGCGCGGTGCCCAAAGCAAAAGCAGTTTGCAAGTGCCGGTCGGCCGACTCCTGAGATTTTCAAATTCGAATTTCAGATCCGAAGTCTTCAATAAATCTAAGTACCCTGTTAGGGAAACTTTTTTCTTGCTCCAGACCAAAGGGCAGTGCAGAGAATTGGTAATGCATTGAGCCAGCCTTGAATCAGATAATAGTGAATCTGAAGTATCTTCTGCATATTTGTCTGACTGGGACATGCAGGTATGCCTCTTTTAGGTCTAAAGTCACCAGCAAAGCATTCTTGCCCAGCATGGGCAGAAGCTGCTGCAAAGTCAACATCTTGAATTTTGGTATATCCAGGAATGTGTTCAAAATAGATAGGTCCAGTATTGGCCTCCAGACCTTGTCCTTTCTGGGTACCAAGAACAGTCTTGAGTAAAATCCTTGTCCCTGCTCTTGCTCTGGTACTAGTTGAATGGCTCTCATGTCCATGAGGGATGAGACTTGTTTTTGTGCCTCTGCCCATTGATTTTTTGGCAGATCTGGCCAGCCGTTTGCCTTTGGCAGGGTATGGAAATGGAACTTGTAGCCTTGTGACACGATATTTAAGACCCACTTGTCCTGGGTTATAATGTGCCAATTTTGAGAAAAAAGTGCTATTTTTCCCCCTAAGGTTCTGCCAGGAGATAAGTCCTTGGTGCAGGTAGGGGGAAGTCATTAGGACTGTTTCCTGAATGGTTGTGATTTGTCTTCTCCAACTTTGGAGGTAGACGCTCCCCATTGTTTTGAGCGGAATGAACCCTGCGCCTCGGATCTGCCTCTAGGGCATCTGGAGCTGCCCCTTTGAGGTCTGTCTGACACAGGAAAGGACCAATTCTTTGTTGGCCAGTGTCTACTAAACCTAGGTGGCTGTTCTTGTAAAAAATCTTTG
Organism: Protopterus annectens; assembly: GCF_019279795.1. Taxonomy (NCBI): domain Eukaryota; kingdom Metazoa; phylum Chordata; order Ceratodontiformes; family Protopteridae; genus Protopterus; species Protopterus annectens. The sequence continues at coordinate 1,841,515,526 of NC_056732.1, read as the reverse complement.
ACCGTTTGCATATATTTAGCTTTGTCCTCCATTTTCTTTAACACCTCTTCTGCCTTAACACCAAACAAAGTATCATGCTGTAAAGGTGCATCTAATAATTTAACTTTAACATGATCAGGCAGATTTTGTTCCTTTAACCAAGCATGCCTCCTAATAACAGATCCTGTAACTGTGGCCCTGCAGGAGGCCTCTAAAGAATCAAAAGCACATTTCAAAGTATGCTTTCCAACTTGTTCAGCTGCATGCAATAAATCCTGCATTTCCTTGTTTTCTGCACATTCAGAGTTTAACAACATTTTCTGTTTAAGCAATGCCATAACATGTTGCTGATATTTGAGCATATGAAACTGACAGTTTAAGGCCATTATAGCCATGGTAGCAGATGTGTAAACCTTTTTTCCCCATCTATCCAGTGCCCTAGAATCTCTGATACAGGGGGTAGGGTATTTTGCAGCGGAAGCCTTAACTCCTTTGAGACCCTGAGAAATAGTTTCTGGGTCTGCAGCAGGGTTTTTAAAAAGGAATTTATGAGAGTCAGGAACCCTGTAATATCTGTCTGGCTTAACAGGAGCTGGAGGTAAGGAGTCAGGTGTAAGACTAGACTCCAAAAACACATCATCTACAATGTCTAACACAGGTGGGATGGCTAGTGGCTTGTATTAAGGTAGTAAAAGGAAATCCCTGAGCCTCTTTTTAGATTCTGAAAAATCTTGGCTCTCCCAGTGGAAATGCTCCCTCATGGTATGTATGGTTTCCCCAAAAGAATAGTCCTCATGAGGAGAAGCTGAAGGTATAGATTCTTCAGCATCAGAATCCTCATAGGGGGGAAGAGAATATTCCTGATCAGATGAGGAATCAGAAGAAATGGAAACTTGATCTGAAGATTCATAGTCAGTCTCTTGCCTAGGCCTCTTATCAGGAGGGGGATGGAAACCCCTGATCAAGGTAATCAAGTCTTCGGCCATTTTGAGCATCTGTTTTTTGGGCATAGAGGCCTGACCACGTGGCTCTTGAGTTTGTTTCTTTGCTTTGGAAGGTGCTTTAGTCTTTGCCGGTGAAGCTGAGGTTGGTTTAATGTAAAGATGTTTAGGTCTGAATACACCCTCAGAAGCCGGTGCCTGCTCAGCGGCTCTGGACGCATCTGAAGGGATAAGATCCGAGGCTCCAATACCTTGAATTTCCAGTGGCATGGCTGACTCCACATGGGAGTCGGTAGCGGCCTGCAACTCTAAAGTAGCGGGCGTCAGGGGCTAAGAAAGCGCCTCACTGAGGACCGGCGAACCGGCGACTAGCTTAGGAGAAGCTTCGTCGTCGGTTTTGGGCCTCGGCTGTCTATCTCTTTCCTTTTCTTTGCGTTTTTTGTGAACTCCGGTAGTCAGATGGCAATCAGACGACATTTCTGGATAATTAAACCGGCGTCCAAAATAGTTTAAAGCGAAATCATACCGACGCTTAATAGTGCGTTGGTTAAATCTAGCACAAAACCGCCAACTAGCAACGTCGTGGTCAGGGCCTAGGCAAGGAATCCAGTAAGAATGAAAATCCTTATGAGGAATTTGCTTCCCACAAGAAATATAATTATTAACTTTTTCTGACATCGGTCTGGAGCAAGAAAAAAGTTTCCCCAACGGGGGCTTTATAGAAGACTTTGGATCTGAAACTCGCACACGAAAATCTCAGGAGTTGGCTGACCAGCACTTGCAAACTGCTTCTGCTTTGGGCACCACGCGGCAAGAAAGACTGAGGAAAATGGCATTGGCTGCTTCTTTTATACCCCTGATGACCTGACGTCAGGGAAGTGGTGACAGCAGCCGACGTAGGACCCAGGATTTTGGAATTCAGGCCGACTGAGGGCAGTCTGCCAGCAGGATTACCCAAATGTAATGACTGCAACAGTGAAACACGAAGAACATCCACAAATTTGTCCCAGGGGTTCCACTTTTGTCCCTCACTGACAGGGGCAACAGGTGCTGACTGAGGTTTCATTTTTGGGGATAAACTCTTGGCTAGGCTTGTAAGGGCTCCACAGCCATTAGCCTAGTAACCTCCTATGATCCACTTTCTTAGAGCTGTATTTTAGGCAATGCCAAACTGACAAACCTACTGACTTAGCAAACAAAACTGAAGGAAGCCTAAATGTACTACTGCTCAATGCTAGAATCCTAAACAAGAAACTTCACACCCTACAAGCTCTAGTCACTATGGAGAATATAAACATCTGTGCTGTCACTGACACATGGTTTATAATCGGCTGAAAGCATTCTGGCAGAGCAAGGCTTCAGTGCCTTCCACACATTTAGACCATGAGTTGCAAAGACCAGGACAAAAGGTGGAGGAGTGTTGATCTACATTAGCAACAAGGCACAGATGTTTATATTCTCCAGGGTGAGGAGAGCTTGTAGGGCATGGAGTTTTTTGTTTAATCTCCTAGCATTGAACAGTAACACTTTAAGGGTTCTTTGGGTTTTATTTGCTATATCAGTAGGTCTGTAAATTTGGCATTGCCTAAAAAAGGCTCTAAGGGGGTGAATCAAATTTTAGCCAATATTTGGAAGCCCAGGGGAGACAGGTACCTGTGCTGTAGCAGCTTGAGTGCATGCATAATTTGACTCCAGACACACAGAGTGAGGAAGTTCCTGCTTTACTAGAACAAAAGCACTCAAACTATTAAACTTTGTGTGCCGTGACTTTTCTGGTTAGTGTTTTTGGTTTTAATCCAACAAAATACAATCACTTCCAATGTTTCTGCCCCTAGAGACCACTCAACGGTTAGAAAAGTAGGAATTCATCAATTTATATAATGACTGATGATAATATTTACAATGGAAGAATATGTGTTAATAGTTACAAGGAAGGAAATTATATGTGATGTATAATGTATGCAAACAGAAAAAAATGTTAAAATGATTTGTTTTCTTTTCTGTTACTGTATGCACTGACTTTAGCAAGGTCCTTGGTAATTATCTGAAAAGCAAAGCCCTCTGTTCAATCATGCTCAGATTTAGAAGAAGAAAGGCCAAAGCACGGGAGGAAAGTGTCACTAGCATACAGAAATGATTTAAAGTACTAACAACCGAAACAAGACTGCTGATAACCAGTGAAAACTGCACAAGCCCAAAGAATGCCATGTAGAATGCCAATGCAGAAAAACAGTAATAACAGACTATTTTTTTATTTTGACCCTGAAAGATATCACACCTTTCCATACCTCTCAACGTGGAGACAACAAAAGTCTGGACAAAGGCCCACAAAAAGTAGGCACAACTGGCCAAAAATCTGGACATTAATTAACATAAAATTTGGATACACACTAATATAACTCCACACACACTCCAATGGAATTGTGGGATATCGATATTTTATTTTTATTTATTTATTACATTTGTTAACTGGGAAAATACGACTGGGCCAGGAGCCCGTTTTCAGAAGAGGCTCGAGGAGAAAAGCTGCAGAACAGTACAATATATACATAGCCGAGAACAGTACAATATATACATTGTCCAGAACAGTACAATATATACATTATAAGATGCATTTGTTCACTGTACAGTCATTTTAAAACATTAATATGCAATTTATACTTACACTTTATACTTACAAATATTCAAATGATAGTTGAAAAAATTTTCATCACCTTAACATTAGCTTTGAAAATACACTTCCTGTATGGATAAACACAACATATGTCAAAGCCTGCGCTTTTATCACAGCCATTTAAACTATGTGGGTAGTAAGGATCTATACTCCCAGCAGCGGAAAGTCCTGAGGAATTGACTGTATAAGTTTATACTACTGCTCACCAAGTGATGGAACACAGGCAGGTTATGGGACACTAGTACATATCCTGTACACTACCTGTTGTAGGAGAGCGAACTATCCAGAGGTTCCTTTATCTTCAAAGCAAAGTATCTGTCAAAGAATCTTGTATGAAACAGCTTGGTGCTTGTTAGTGAAAGCCATTTTTAGAATCTATCAATATGAGTTGTAGCCAAAGACAGTCTATGGTGGGGGGAAAAAACATGTTTTTCAAAAATTCTGGTTATTAGTGTCCCATTAAAAAATGGGCAGACGTCTTGATTAACAAAAGTTAAATTACCCAGTTTAACATTCTCGTCAGCTTTAATAGTTTTATTTTTTCAGAAGTCTTAAAGCTAATAAAAAAAAACTCGCACTTGGCGAGACTTTCTTTTTAAGACTGAATGGTAATGGTCTTGCCTTGATTTCGCGGCTTGCATATCTTCACCTTGCTGATGAAGTCTCAACAAAGGCAAAGATAATGGGAGTTTAGATGGACACTTTCATAGTTTACTTGCAGTGAAAACTTAATGATGTTTTGCAGCAACATGCCCAAGTTTGAAGTTCTGTCTGATACTTGGTGATTGTAGTTGGACTCGTACCTAAACAGAAAAATGAAAGGACTAGACAAAAATGAGAACTGGGGACTGCTGTGTATGCCACTTCTCACATTAGGAGTTAATACTAACTGACCCACCTATACCACTGAGCTTTAACTTATTCAGTAACCCGATGCCCGTGGGTTACTAGGCTAATGACCCTAGGGCCCTTAAAAGCCTAGCCAAGTTTTACCCTTATTAACATGATCAGCACCTATCATCCCTATTCAAGAGGGACACGGGTGGAATCCCTGGGGTGAATTTACTGTTACCCATCCAATCATCCAGACTGCACTGGAAGAGGGCCAATGAGGTAGTCTGCTTGACATGAAGCAGGAGTCTGTTCCAAAGGTGTGGTAACCTTTGGGAAACAAATCTGTCTCTCCAGCAGGTTCTATTAATGTCACATAACAGGTTAAGGCCATTAAAGCAAGTAACCTGTGTACCATTTGACTTACAGATATGCAGCATTTCCAATAAAGCAGGATCAAAGATTGCCTTGCATGGAAGGCAGAGATCACTTCTGAGTAGTCTGTATGAAACAGAATAAAGTGACAGTGATTTCAGACGATCCTCATAGGACAGATGCTGAAGATCTTGAATTTTCCTTGTGAGGAACCTCTGTGGTCTCTCCAATTGCTGCAGGTGCTTGGAAAGGTGCACATCAACAGTGGCATTGTACTGAATTATTGGCCTAGGAAGAGTACATGGAGGTTATAACTTCTTTTTTTTCTGGAGGCAATGCCCTTACTTATGAGATGAGCAATATAGAATGCCCTTCTTTGGTGATCAAAGTTAAGGTTGCAGTCAACCTGTGTGCCCAGGTCTCTCACCACTGAGTGTGTACTTAGGGTGTTGTTACTGATGTGGTAGTTTGCAGGAACATTCTTACTAAAAGGGATGATAATACATTTTTTTGTATTGAGTTTAAGGCAATGACTTTGGCACCAGTAATTTGTTTGTGTAAGAAACCCTTGTTGGATGTTGTCATCATTTGGAAATTCTATGGCTGCTCCCAGTTTGTTGTCCTTTGTTTCTTGAATGTTGCTCGATAAACAGTCATATTTTATGAATGGTGAACAGCAGAAAGAAAAGTGCTTGTGCATGGCTAAGGTGGTTTTATGAATGGTGGAGCTCTGTTGGGCAGGGGCCAAGTAGTTCTCTTCTTCCCCACTAGACTGCTCATGCTTGCACTGTCCTTTGGTGCTGATGTCATCATGCATGTCCTTACACGTTGATAATGCCATGGGATACATGGGTGCTATATGAAGACATCAGCATGAGCATAAAAAATGAAAATAAAACTGAAATCAGTATTTAAAGGGCCCAATTTGGAATTCATGGCATCCTATTATTTTTGAAGTTATAACTTCCCTATACTCAGCACTTATCTGGCCCATAATTGAGTAAAACGCCCCATTTGGTATGTACTGCACTAAGTACCTACAGCAATTAGAGAGACCTCAGAAGTTTCTAACAAAGAAGATCAAGGGCCTCCAGCATGTGCCTTACATGGACCGATTAAAATCCTTGTCACTATACCCTATATCATTATAAACTTCTTAGGGGAGACTTATGAATGCCTGGCCTACACAGTAACCCAAGACCCAAACCTAATGAATTTACTGCATATCTGTAAATTAAATGGATCTAGGGCTACCCAATTCCAGGGACTTAAATATGGCCTGGGACTTAAACAGAACATGCTGGAGGGACAGAATTATCTCCTTGCGACTGCCACTTCTTTGGAACAGGCTACCAATTCATGTGAAACAGAGCATCTCTATGACACTGTTCAAGAGGAACCTGGATGAGTGGATGTGGCACCATAAATTCTTACTGGGGATAGTGCCCACAATCCTCCTGGACATGGGCAGTCATCATTAAATGCAATCTTGGGTACTGACTAGTGCCGCCACAGTATTGCATTGGGTTGAAACTAGGCTAGGCTTAAAATGACCTCCGGGTTGATGGACTGGTAATCTGCTATGATCCTATGAGTCATTTTACTTAATTTCTTGGTATCTTTGCTATTAATTGTAAATCCTTGTCTTCCTCTAATTAAGAATTCCATAAAAATTTAAATTTGTGCCTTTTCTTAGTTTCCACATCCCTTTGTTTTGCACAAAATGTTCACAAAATTTTCAAAATATCTCAGATCTTCAATTATTTTTCTAATTTATTTTATTTATTTACTAGATGTACCCGGCCACGCGTTGCTGTGGCTCAGTCTGGTTAAATTAAAAAGAAAGAAAAGAGAAAGCGCACGTTTCTAATATGCTTAATTTCACAATGCTTGTGGGTATACAATATTTTTTGTTGTTCCATTCTCTGTGCAGATATAGAGATTGTCTGGTTTGCCGACTCTAGAATACGCTACATATAATTGTCCATGTGAGAAGCAATCCATGTGTAGATCTAAACCGCACAATTCTAAAGATTGGCCCTGAGCTTTGTTGATGGTGATTGCAAACGCCAATCGAATTGGGAATTGCAATCTCTTATATTGAAATGGCATATCCGTTGGAATCATAGGAATGTGAGGAATGAGGACATCTTCACCTTTGAAAGGTCCTGTCAAGATAGTTGCTTCTATGATTAATTTTTTTACTGCAAGCCATGTGCCGTTGCAAAGCTTTGGCTGGTTAATATTTCGCAACATGATAATTGGAATGCCGATTTTCAATTGCAGTACATGCGGTGGCATCCCTGGCAGATCGAGTGAATTCAAAAATTCTGTTGGAAAATTAACCGTTTCATCTGCTTCCACAACAGTGTCAACGGACTTGTATGTGACTGCCTCGCTTTGAATGTTAGACTGAATAATATTGTTAAGTTCGTAGACGTCTTTGTTCTTGGCCGCAAGAATAGCTCGTTCAGTCAGCCAATCGTGATTCTTCTAATTGGTTTGAATATTGGGAAATACTTTTTCAACCAATTCTTCTTTTGACGTCACTAAATTGCAGAAGTTATGAGGCAATGAAATTTGTCCTGAGGTCAGATCAACCGGCACCTTTCCGTTCCAAATTTCCAGCAATTGATGTGAGAATATCTCAGCTGATCGATCTTTTTGCAGCTGCACACGCATATTTGTAGTTAATTTTAACATCTTTACGCGTCGCCACAAAGTAGAGTATTTCTGGCAAGCATTTATTTCGTCCGCTCATGTCGATCGACGAGAACGAAGCAGATCTGAAGCTGCAGAATGCGATCGCTGTGCTCGCAACCGTGCATCCTCAAGTCTGGCTGCACGTCGCTCTGCTGCTTCCTCGGTACGTATTTGAGCCATTCTTTGTCTGTTTCACTCATTCGCTGATGCCTGTTCTTCCTCAATTTGATTTGCAATTACTCGTCACACTGCTTCCGCTCCGTGAGTACGACGACCTAAGTTTGATCTTCTGCGAGGCATTATTTGGATGAACTAAAGCAGATCGATTGCACTGAAAAAGAAGTAAGAAAGTTATAACAAAAACATATAAAATTGCATATTTGTATACAAATATATAGAATCCATAGTAGGTATATAAAAACACACGCGTATTCAAATGCAACGTGTGACATCTATATAATAGTAGGTATATAAAAACACGCGCGTATTCGAATGCAACATTGTGTGAAAATTTCAAAGCAGTGAAGAACTTTCGGAGATTTAAGATTTTGAACAAACGAACATTTAAGATTTTGAACAAACGAACATTTACATTTTATTTATATAGATTGCATTTGTTTATAAGGAAGGTCCACCGGGCCAAAAAGTGCCCATTTTCAGTGGAGGCCCAGGGAGAAAAGCTCCACAGTGATATATACAATGCATACATTTTGAAATGTACAATGTATAAATTTAGATAAAAACACAAATAGTACTTATAACAATAGAAACAGTAAACAGCGTTTTTTGACAAATGGAAAGGTAATACACCTGTAAATAGATACGACTACTGATAGTACAAATTGTTATTGATACAGAAAGAGGCAGTGCAGCCGAGTGTAAAATATCAATTGACAATGCATTTACACCAGGGTACAGAAGTGGATTATCTATCAGGAGTAAAGGTGACGGTTAGGAGGTAGTAGAAGATGAAGCGAGGAGAGGTGGGAGTAGAAGAGGCAAAGACAGGTATGGAATAAGGGGAGAAATAATGTCAGGTTATGTGTTGTGAGCAGCTGGTGCATGTACATTGCCAGAGGTGTTGGTGCATGTACATTACCAGAGGGAGAAGAGATGTAGTTTCAAAATTTTTTGAAGATAAATGTATTGCTGGTGGATCTAAGTGAGGGTGAGAGAGAGTTCTATAGCTTAGCAGTGGAAAAGGAGTGGAGTGTTTGACCAGCAGAAAGGCTGGGTTTCTCTACCTGTAGGAGCATATAGATCTTGTCATAGGCTCCCTAGGTTCGTTGAAAACCCTTTCTACTATCGAAGTCTTTGTGCTAAAAGTTTTTATGCACTGTAATGGACATCAAAAATAGTTGCTGAACAGCAACCTTTCTTAACCCATGCATATTGTTTAAATACTTCCTTATTTTCACCTTAGCACTCTGCAGTTTCTTCTTCTTTGTTCTGCGATATTCCCGTTATTCGACAATACTTTAACATTTGTTACCCTTCCAAGTAATCCCTATTACTTCTTTCCTAGAGCTCTCTCTTTTTCTCTGTCATTTATATCATGCTTTTAAACTTAATTTTCATTACATTCTGTTCACAAGCTATCCTTTCTGAAGAAACGTATCTCTTCCCTAATAACTCTCACATCATTTCCACTATCCATTACTTAATTTCTTCTTTTTTAACAGATGAGTAGAAAAGCACGAATGTCTCTTTTTACTTCATTACTCTGTATCTTTGTCTTAGTTTTTACTGGTGCATGACCTGAAACTGTTACTGGATGTGTGTCAAAACTTTCAGTTCAATATATATGCCTGCAAAATACATCTATCCATACCAAATTTGCTACTTCTTCAGAAATTTACCCTCTTTTGTTATATTTTCCCTTCTAGGTCCTCTGATGCATCCCCAGTACTGCAAAACAGGTTCTAGTCCTCAACCATAAATAATATTCCCTGCTGAAACCTTATTATTTATCCCCACATTCTGTTAAATTCCATAACAATAGTTTTAGGTGGAGTATAAATGCATGTTTGCCTAATCCTCCTCCCTTGCCAGCAACATCTTACTACCACAAATCTACTATTATCATCTTTTTTTTCCTTCTGTCACTGTTGCAGCTCATCTCACAATATTATTGTTAGAAAAATATGTATTAGTAATATGCATGCTTAGTGCATTCGAGGTTTAAAAGGGTTAATACAATTTATTCTGTTCACACTGCATGAATATGCACAGCTATTAGAAACATAACAAGGAGCATTTGATTTCTGCTTATGTCATGAAAATAATAATAAGTGTTTCATTTCTACTAGTGTCATGAGACTTACAAAGAGTTATTGATTTTCTGCTTATGCCATGAGAAAGTACACAGCTGATAGAAGCTATTGATAACGAAAACAAAGGCTGCTTGAAAGTGTAAACCGTAGTCAGCATTACTTGTACCTAAGCTAGAAATGTACCTTGAATCTAGGCAAAATGTAACACATATATTAGAACTGCACAATTGAAGAATTGAAAGTTTGTGGTGGGCTAAAATAAGCCCCAAGGCCAGGCTGTTTTTCTCAAATGTTTAGTAAATCAGAAGTTATTCTCAACTAGTCAGCAATTAGTCTAGTAACATTTTCTGCAGAACAATACAGAAAGCTGTGTCTAACTACATTAGCAATAGAAGTAACATTTTTGTGTAACATGGAAAGAACTGTATAAAAATGCCATACTAATTATTAATGTCCAGACAAATCATTCTGCCTGCATGCTTTGTCTCCTTGCTGCAAGTTAGTAAAGGGTACCATACTTGAACCTTACGTGAATTGGTCTTTGAAGTTTTTTTCCTTTGACAGATTGGTCTTTCGGACCGGAATCCTCTCTTCGCCTCGGATCAGATGGGCCAGGTGGTTGAAACCATATGGGGAAGAAACCAAATTGGTTCTTCTTATTTGAAAAGCCCTCCGACTGAATTGTCGTACAAAAGAGGCCAGCCACTTTCTGATCTGCGACTGAAGGACGGGTCTCTGAACTGGTGATCAATCACGTGGGCTCAGGTAAGGTGAATCTACTTTTTTCTGTTTTAGATCAGGGACTAGATTTGTATTGTTTTTGTCAAGACTGTATTTTACAAGTCAGGGACAGAAAAGATTACTGTCTTGTCATAGATCAGGAGAAACAGAATAAGTAGGCAGTCATTCTGAAGAGACTATAACAAAATCCATGGTAGCACGTTAAAAATAAGAGAGTTTACGTAACGATAAAAGGGGTAGAACAAAATGGGTAATAATTGCACAAAAAGACCCCAAAATCCGCCGTTAACAGAAGACACAAAATAGATGCAGTCGCAGCGCACCGACAATATTAAATATTATTCAAAATGGGTTAATAAATATGAATTCAACGGAAAATTAGAAAAATCCTCGCTTATCAAACTTGTCAAACAACTCAAAACTGATTCCAAAGGTCGGGTAAAAAAGCAACGTAAATTAGGAATTCCTCAGGCACACAGGTGGATTGAGGAAGTAAACCGTAGGGAAAAGAACAACAATTCAAAAACAATATTTTTAGACAAGGAGGACAATAACTTAGTAATAGCATCAGCACCTCCACCTCCCTTACCAGAATATGAAGCAAGTGAACAGGATAGTCCACCCCCATGATATCCTGTGGTCACTGAGGAAAGAGGCATTATGAAAATTAAACCGTATATTAGAGATCCCATCAGGACCAGGTCTCGAACAAGGGCAGGTAACTCAAATGAAAGCATTGAGTTATATCAAATGGTTAAGAATTCATGATCTATGAGTGAAGAAGAAATATGCCCACTTATAGAAGTACCCAACCCTCAAGCAGGACAAGATAATCAGGACCTAACTACTTTAGTGTATAGACCTTGGACTCCGGAGGATATCCGGAAAGCCACTCAGGGAATTCCCCATCCAAAAGTTAACTTTAGAAAATTCACAGAAGATTTACAAGGAATGAGGCTGAGTTATAACCTAAACAGTGAAGAGGTAGAAAAAGTAGTTAGACAAATTGTGGGGCCAGATTGGCACATGATTAGTGGCAACTGGAATCCCCGTGACGCTGCACAAAGACCCCTCCCACATAGCAGCGCAGAATTAGACAACAGAGTAAAAGGTCTTGAAGACCGCATCTCTGAAAAATGGAAGCCTAGGGCAGACTGGACTTGCATTAATCAATGCATCCAACAAGAAGGTGAAACTGTTGACCGGTATTATGCCAGACTATTAGAATGTTTTAATAACCACTGTGGAATGCAGGTTCCTGAAGATCAAACACAAGATTCCCCATATGAACAGCAGTTAAAGAATGCATTCTTAAAAGGCAGTATTGCACCTATAAGCAGTTTTATTACAAAACACATGGTAGATCATTGCACTAGCAGGTTACAATCATTACTTGAATATGCTAGGCATGCCGAAAGGCATTTTAATAGCAAAAAGAAAAAGAAAGCTCAAGTATTTTCTGTAGAAGATGGTGCAAACGTTTATGTAGTACAGTCCGAGAAAAAGGACAAGAAAAACGCACAGGGAAACAAACAATCTGATCAATGATCAGAGGACTTTGAAGGGCGAAAGAAAAGGGGAGAATGTTTTAAATGCAGTAAAAAGGGACACTTGGCAAGGGATTGCAAGAAAAACAAGAAGGCAACCACGGAAGATAAGGATGGTGAGGACTGACTATATGATAGTCAGGAATCACTAGAAGGGGATAGCGAAGAAAGGACAAATGAGAATGTGATAGAGGGAGTAGAGGATGTGGCAGAAGAAATAGAGGAAGTGCAGGAATTTAGTGACAGTGAAGAAAATGAAATATTACACCTAGCTTTATTGAGCTTGGAGCTCTATTTAGCAGACACGGAACCAGAAGTTACACTCTTGGTAGAAGGGAGGGAAGTCAAATTCTTGTGTGACTCAGGGGCATCATGGACCCTGATACATCCCTCCAAACATCCCTCCAAACTGCCAGAAAACACAGAGTCACCTGATTACATACTGGTGAAAGCAGCTAATGTACAGCTGTATCGGGAGCCCCTCTCCCGTAATACTGCAATAACTGATCCAGTTTCAGGATTGACTCAGAAAAGCAAAATTGTTGTTTCTGCAAAATGCACAGCAACAAATTGATACCTTTGCAGTGCAATCGGAGGGTGAAATGTTTTATTGGTACAGCCAGGACTTGGTTACGACTGGTCCAGGGACTGTGACCGAAGAATTAATGAACATAGCCATCAGCAAGTTCCCCTCCCTTGACATTGATAAGCAACACCTGTTGCACTGTACCCTGTATTTTTGTAACACACCAGGACCTAACAAGGAATATGAGCAAGAATTGTTTAAAAATCATGCAAACAGATTGATATTATGTAACCTGTACTGGGACACAGAAGGAAACAGTGTAGCCAGCTGTTCATTGCCCCAGGAGTTCTTTACACTTTATAAATCTAATCGATTACCACATGTTTGCTTAACCAAAAACAGAAACATAGAATGGGCAGACCTAGGAGAAAAAGTCACGAGATGGGAGAAGCAGACAGAATTAGAACTGTCAGCACAGGGAATACAAATACAGAAGTTGAATTGGATAACTCAGACCCACCCAGCTGTGCACTTGCAGTCTAGCAAGGACAGCTGATTAGCACTCCTATTAAAGGAGGAAGAGAATGCCTTATGGAGCATACCAGAAACTCTCTGGTCAACAGGGAAATCAGATGTAGAACTCATTCGTACAGCAGGACCAGTTACTATCACGCCAAAGTCAGCATTCAGACCACAAAAAAGACAGTATCCCTTAAGAAAAGATGCAGACGCAGGAATAAAGCCTATTATAGCAGCCTTACTTAAAGGGGGAATACTGGTAGAATCTCCCGATTCACCATGTAATACACCCTTACTTCCAGTTAAAAAAGCAAATGGAGAATGGCGTATGGTCCAAGATTTACAAGCTGTAAATGTTGCAGTAATACCAAGGGCACCTACAGTGCTAGACCCACACACCCTGATGAATGATTTAAAACCTCAACAGAAGTATTTTTCTGTGGTAGACATTAGCAATGCGTTCTTTTCGATACCGATACACCCTGATAGCCATTACTGGTTTGCATTCACATTTCAGGGGAAAAGGTATACATATACGCGACTACCACAGGGGTATTGTGAAAGTCTGATGATATTCTCACAAGAAATGGCAAGCAACTTGGCGGGATTCACCCCACCAAGAGGCAGTCAGATTTTACTTTATGTTTATGACATCTTGCTGGCAGCCCCCACCCAGCAAGATTGTAGAGAAGATACCATAGCGCTATTACGATTCTTAGCCGCTGAAGGACATAAGGTAAATAAAAGTAAACTGCAGCTTTGGAAAAAACAAGTCAAATACCTGGGATATGTAATATCCAAGGAAGGTAGAACATTAGATGAGGACAGAAAAGTAGCAATATTGCAAGCATCAAAACCCACTACCAAGAAGGAAATGATGTCCTTCCTGGGTACAACAAATTTCTGCCGGAGCTGGATTCTAAACTATGCTTTGGAATCTGCACCTCTGACTGACCTCATATATAAGAAGCCTATGGCAGCACACAATTTGTTACAATGGACACCAGAGGCAGAATCTGCTTTCTGCAAACTGAAACAGTTAATAGCATCCTCATTAGTTCTGGGATTACCAAACTATCATAAATGTTTTTTCCAAACTGTAGATTGTAAGCAAGGTTATATGACATCAGTTTTAAAACAACAGCATGGGGACAAGCAATGCCCCATTGCTTACTGTTCATCACAACTAGACCCAGTGGCATGGTCCTTACCCCACTGTGTACAAGCAGTAGTTGCAGCTGCAATGGCAGTACAGGCTTTGGCCTCAGTAGTTTTATTCCACCCTCTCACTTTGAGAGTGCCTCACGCAGTCGCGATTATTTTACTGCAAGAGAAGGTAGCATATCTTTCCCCTGCTAGGCATCTTTCCTGTATGACTATATTGTTGAGCCAACCTCATATGACAATTGAACGATGCACGACTTTGAACCCTTCTACCTTGCTCCCAACCCCTGCAGACGGCACACCACACTGCTGCCTGCAGGTAATTGAGCAAAAGACACTACCTAGAAAAGATCTCATGGATGTCCCCTTGGATGATGCTGAGGTGACATTCTACATGGATGGTTCGTGCAAAAGGGGTCCTGCAGGACAGAACCTAGTAGGATATGCAGTAGTTTCTGACACTGAGATTATAGAAGCAAAACCTTTACCTCACAACTTATCTGCACAGGCAGCAGAATTGATTGCCTTAACATGGGCATGTACCTTAGCAAAGGGTAAATGTGTAAACATTCTTACTGACAGCCAGTAAGCTTTTTCTACTGTACATGTTTTTGTGCATCAGTGGAAAAACCGAGGAATGATAACATCTACTGGCAAACCTATCAATCATGCACAGTTTATTTTAGATCTTTTAGAATCTATTCAGTTACCTCAGAAAGTAGCCATTTGTAAATGCACAGCTCACACCAAGCAACAAGATAGGATTTCAAAAGGTAATGCGAGAGCTGATACAGCTGCAAAACAAGCAGCTACAGAAGTATTTCTTTTAAATGTGGAACTACAACCCTCTGAGATTTTAGACTTAGAAATGTTAAAGACAATGCAGACACTCACTACGCAAGCTGAAAAACAAAGATGGGTAAAACGAGGAGCAATTCTCGAAAAGGGGCTGTACATCTCTAAAGAAGGGAAACTGATACTACCATCTAATTTGTTTAGATATGCAGCTTTGTTGAGCCATGGGCAATGCCAGTCTCAACAGGGGGGATGGTACAGCTGGTGAACCAAGTGTTCAATACATACGGATTTACAAACTACTCTAAAAAAATTTTGTTTGATGTGCCAAATTTGTAACAAACATCATGCACAAGGGACATTACAGCCCAAGCAAGGGAGTTTCCCTACACCACCATACCCATTTCACACTATCTGTATGGATTTCATAGAATTGAACAAATGTAAAAATAAGAAGTATTGTCTTGTCATTGTAGATATGTTTTCCAGATGGGTGGAAGCCTTTCCAACCAAAAATCCAGATGTAGCCACGGTGGCAAAAGTACTTGTCAAAGAAATCATCCCTAGATTCGGCATTCCGGAAAGGATCTACAGTGACAATGGTACACACTTTGTAAACCAATCCATACAGCAGTTAAGTAAGCATTTTGGTATTTCTTTAAAAAATCATTGTGCATACCATCTGCAATCTGCAGGGCTGGTTGAGAGACATAATGGAATATTAAAGAATAAATTAAGAAAGTTAATAGCTGAGACAGGAAAGAATTGACTGTATTGTTTGCCCCTGGCACTGTTGAGTATGAGAACTGTTCCGACTGCAAAAGGATTGACTCCTTTTGAAAAACTATTTGGAAGGGCTTATTATACACCCCAGTGGAAACTTCTCATGTCCGCAGACCAGGAAGCCAATTATACACTAGCTGAATATATGAAAAAAGTTATGAATTCTAAACATCTGTTGCAGTCAAATTCTGTTTCAGATAAAGAACAAACTGAAACATCGGAAGTGGCAGTGATCCCTGGGGAGTGGGTGTGGGTGAAGAATATAAAGAAGAAGAATTGGTCATCACCAAGGTGGGAAGATCCATACCACATGCTTCTTTCGACACCCACTGCAGTCAAGCTAGCAGAGCGAGCTTCGTGGATCCACCTGATGCACTGCAAACTAGTTAAAAACTTTGAACTAGACAAAAATCTTACCTCTCCATCGGGGCCCTCAGCACAAAGTCAGGCTACAAAGGGGGGTCAGATCAATATGACTGATCCATCTCAACCCCAATGAAGAAATCATCGGTGCTGAAGGTCCTATTAGGGCAGAGAGTAAGAACACATGTCTGAAATAAAGATGACAGGATCCAGTAAGATCCATATGTACCTATTCGGAAGAGTCAGAGAAAACAGGAATGCAGAACAACAGTTTCCTCAGAAGTATTGCATAATCATCCTGTTAACTGTACTAGTGGCAATAATCTTTTTGTTGTGGCCATTCCTTTTCCCAGCCACATAAACTGAATAAGCGTGGAGAGTTGCACGTAGAGTGGCACCCAAACTTCAACACTTACCAGGCAATCAAATATGTGTATGCTGAGACCTTCAATGTTTCGAATTGCTGGATTTGCACAGCTTTGCCAACAGCATACGGGGTTTATTGTTAACTTCAGTCCCCCTAGGAGCCAACAAGACCTGGGAAAACTTAGTCGATGATACATCAGATGCCACATTAAAAGATAAAGTAGCATTGCACTTGTCTGTTCGACAGAAGGGGACTGTGTGTTTTTACAAAAATGATACAGTTCAAGTGGGTTGGAGCAATTGCAATGTGACTGTTCCCTATAGATGCTACAATAAAACTGACAACACAGGTTCCTATTGCAACACAAGCTATGATTCATTTTTTGAACTGATGCATAGGACAACTGATGAAGTAAAACATAATGCTGACCTCTATAAACAACTGATTACAGTTGACAAAAAATGTTTCATCCAGAGCCAGGACATAGTAAAGTTACTACCAAAGTAGAAGATTGCTACTTTGTATGTGGTAGAAAAGCATATAAATGGTTACCTCAGAATTGGTCCGGCAGTTGTTATTTGGGGTACCTGGTTCCGGCCATACGACACACAGCAGTTTTGCGCCTCAGGGGAAATTCGGAATGTTCGACGAGAAATCAAGAAGCCTGTCAATCCAGTGGGGCAGATCAATGCGGGCTGGAAAAACCATCATGCTGTGGGCCTACGGGAAAAATGGACTGTCGCATATGGACTTGAGTGATACCATCATCTCGTGGGCAGGTGTATTGCCAGCATATGGAGCAACTAAATCAATCTGGAAACTGAGAAAACTGTCTAAACTTCTCGAAATAATGAGCAATGCAACCTTTTCCGCTCTACAATTGGTGACTGATGAACTGACTGCCATGAGAACTGTAGTGCTTCAAAACCGCATGGCTCTTGACTTCACCCTAGCGGCAAGAGGAGGTACTTGCGCTTTAATCCAGGAGGAGTGCTGTTCGTATATTCCTGACCACAAACACGAGATAGACAATCACCTTGAGGTAAATTCAGCAAGTGTTGGCTATGACCAAACCAGGACCAAATCCATTGACAGACTTTTTCCAGAGATTGTTTGGGGATTGGGGCAGTATCCTGATGAACATCCTGACTGCCATCTGTGTAGGCATGATCCTACTGGTGGTATGTGTTTGCTGCTGCATCCCCTGCATGAAAAGACTGATTAAAGACTTTATAGACATGTCAGTTTCAGAAACCTTATACCAAGGTGCTGAACTTGAAGAATTGTTGAAAAATTGAAAATGCTTTCATAAGTTTAAACTGAATGGCTCTCTTAACTGCAAATCCTGAGTAGGAAGAGTTTAGGGGGAAGAAAAAACACTGTGTATGCTTATTTTGAAAGTAGAATAAAAGTATTAAAAGGGGGGAAATGTTAGAAAAATATGTATTAGTAATATGCATGCTTAGTGCATTCGAGGTTTAAAAGGGTTAATACATTTATTCTGTTCACACTGCATGAATCTGCACAGCTATTAGAAACATAACAAGGAGCATTTGATTTCTGCTAATGTCATGAAAATAATAAGAAGTGTTTCATTTCAACTAGTGTCATGAGACTTAACAAAGAGTTATTGATTTTCTGCTTATGCCATGAGAAAGTACACAGCTGCTAGAAGCTATTGATAATGAAAACAAAGGCTGCTTGAAAGTATAAACCGTAGTCAGCATTACTTGTACCTAAGCTAGAAATGTACCTTGAATCTAGGCAAAATGTAACACATATATTAGAACTGCACAATTGAAGAATTGAAAGTTTGTGGTGGGCTAAAATAAGCCCCAAGGCCAGGTTGTTTTTCTCAAATGTTTTGTAAATCAGCAGTTATTCTCAACTAGTCAGCAATTAGTCTAGTAACATTTTCTGTAGAACAATACAGAAAGCTGTGTCTAACTACGTCAGCAATAGAAGTAACATTTCTGTGTAACATGGAAAGAACTGTATAAAAATGCCATACTAATTATTAATGTCCAGACAAATCATTCTGCCTGCATGCTTTGTCTCCTTGCTGCAAGTTAATAAAGGGTGCCAATACTTGAACCTTACGTGAATTGGTCTTTGAAGTTTTACCTTTGACAATTATTTTTCCCCTTTTCCTTTGTCCCTAATACTCTGCTGAATAACAATCTTTGAAATCTTTTCTTTGCCAAATTCACATGCTCACTTCTGTCCACGTCTCCTGAAACACTGTTATTTATATCCTACATTTCTTAATATTTTATTTATTTAACATTTGTTTACCGGGAAAGTCAGACTTGGAACTAAGCCAATTTTCAGTGGTGGCCCCAGGAGAAAAGCTCCAGTTGCATGTCTTTGAAACGTGGGAGGAAACCGGAGCACCTGGAGGAAACCTACATGAATGCAGGGAGGATATGCAGACTTTGCAGAGAAGGCACCCAACCTGCAAGACCATTTAAATTCCATGTTAATATTGACAAAGCAGCCATTCTGATAAAAAGTTATTACTTTTACATGTTATAAGTGACAGTTCATCTGAATATATTTACTTTATTTGACATTTGTTGACCAGGAATGTCAGACTGAGCTTGCACCCTTTTTCAGCAGATGACCAGGGAGAAAAGCTCCGCAAAGTATTACATACACCACAAAAATGTTTACAAGCAATACAGTATACATGAGGTAATATAAACATGCATTATAATGCTTGGATTCCCAAAGGGGGGAATGTGTATTAAAAAATATATGTTTCCAACTTGCAACTTACATTGCTGCAATAATGTTTGGCAGACTGATACTGTAAGCAGTCACCACTTCTTATCTCTGTTTGAACCGATGTCACATTCTCCTAGACGTTTTACATCGATAAAAACGGTCAAGAAATATATTACTAAATACCTTCAACTTCCAACCCCCTTTAGCTCACAGCAAATGCAAAAAAAAAAAAAATATATATATATATATATATATATATATATATATATATATGGGTTCATGTCAGTACACCGACAAGTCGGGATATCGACATTCACTCCACCGACACATGAAATAATCGAAACCGCAAACACGGACATTTAACAGGTAAGAGTTTTAATTTTGGTAATCATGCCTACCATGTTTTAGTAAGTGTGGCAGTGTTATGCATGTGTGGTAGGCATGATTAGCGAAATGTAAACCTCTTACCTGTTAAATGTCCGTGTTTGCGGTTTCGATTATTTCATGTGTCGGTGGAGTGAATGTCGATATCCCGACTTGTCGGTGTACTGACATGAACCCATATATATATATATATATATATATATATATATATATATATATATATATATATATATATATATACTTTCCAAAATGAGTTTTCCATCATTCATCCCTCTCCACAAAGGATGAGCGACTACAAACCCTGGGAGCTATCGTCCCATTAGTCTGACGAGTCTGATATGCAAAGCTATGGAATGCATCATCATCATGGACCTAATAAACAAGGATATAGGGAATCTCCAAACTCTGGATCCCACACAGTTTGGTTTTGTGAAGGGTAGAGCATGCCTGCTCTACTTGGTCAACTTCTTTGAGTCAGTCACCAGACCTGTGGATGAAGGCAAGGTGGTTCATACAGCCTACCTTGATCTGGCCAAGGTCTTTGATATTATTCCCCACTCAGGAATCATAGAAAAACTCACTAAGCTAGGCATCAACCCCTATATCACGAGGTGGGTTGCAAACTGGCTCATGGGTAGAACCCACAGTGTAAAAGTAGCTGACTCCAAGTTAGACTGCCAACCAGTCATGAGTGGAGTCCCACAGGGTTCGGTCCTTGGTCCTCCCATGTTTGGTATCTACTTCTCTGAAGTCCAGGCCAACATGAGGGGACTCTGGCTGACAAAGTCTGCAGACGATTTCAAGTTGGGAGCTATTTCTAACTCCCCAAGTGATGTTGACATCCTACATTAAGGCCTCATTGAGACCAATGACTGGTGTCAGAAGCATGGCCTTAAGCTCAATGCCAAACAATGTGTCGTCATCCCCTTTGGGAAAAACTCAGTTCCCATGAATTATCACATCGATGGTAGTCCGCTGAACACAGAAAGTGTTATAACACATCTGGGAACAAAGGTTGACAGCAACCTCTCTTTTGACCAGCACATTGCCACTGTGGTCAGAAAGTCCTTCTATGTGGCACATCTCATTACTAAGGATTTTGCATCCAGGAAGAAAGAGGTCATTGTCTCCCTCTACTCTTCCCTCGTTAGGCCAATAATTGAGAAAATGCCCCATTTGGCATGTACCTCACTAAACACCTGCAACAACTGAAGAGGCCACAAAAGCACCTCACAAAGAGGATCCTTGGCCTTAAACTTTTGTCTTATATGGACAGACTTAAAAAACTCCAACTATTCTCTGCCTCATATCGCCTACTTAGAGGCGATATCTGCTTGAATTACAAAGCCATGTCTGACCCAGTTCTGTTAGAAATGCTACATCTAAAGAAATCCCAATTCCTCCACACCACGTGCTCGAGAGATCTCAACCTCATTACCACAATCAACAAAAAATGCTGGAGGGACAGGTTCATAACCCAGAGACTGGCCATGCTATGGAATAGACTTCACATACATGTCAAGCAGAGCACCTTACTGGCCCTCTTCAAGAGAAATCTTGATGAGTGGATGGGAAATAGAAAATTCACCCCAGGATCACTCCAGTGGCTTTACTCAACAGAGGCACTGGGAACTATGGTTGGGTGGCACAATGCCAGGGTAATCCTATGGGCTAGGCTTATAAAGGCTCCAGGGCCATTAGCCTAGTACACACCTATGAACTTATATGGCAGTAGTTTTGCCAAACAGATAGCTGCACCTATTTTAAAGTTAGGTTTAATTGCGTTAAGAGCACACTTTAGAGCTGGTGTTCCCACTTATAAACACATGCTACCTGACCTTGTCCGATCTGTATTCCTCTACTACATGTGAAAAACGACTTGCATGATCTCAATTAACTTTAGTTTTTAGTCTAAAGAAAAAGTGCACTGGCTACCCATAAATTAATAAACTAAATTGTGCATTATTAATTTTAATGCAATTAAGTATTAAGGTTACTGCAGAGGCAAATACTAGCAAAACTACTCACTTCTCATAGTTTGAGACATCATTTATTTTTACTGAACTATTTGTCAGTTTCCCTTTAAATGTTAAGAATATCCCTTGCACGCATCTCTCAGAGCACACTATTTGCACATTTCCTGATTAATTACTTCTACCTGGAGACACATCGGCTACAAATGAAACAATCTGTTATAGTAAGAAAAAAAAAACAGCCATCAGTTTTGCAATTGCAAGAAAGGTCCCTTTCAGAGTTTATTTAGAGTACAGTGGTCACACCTATCATGACTAATTGCTTGCAGTAGGTTTGCTCCTCGTCTTCAACTACAAAAACAGGTACTAATAAAAAATAAATGGTTAATAACTTAACATATGCTAGGAAGAACGGTCATTTATGTACTTCATCTTTTATCTTATTTTTCTAGCCCATTTGCTTAAAAATCGTTTGTCTGTAGCTTAAATGAAGAACATTAGTCTAGACTGCCACCTTTATAAAAACAAGGGAAAATGATTATATTTTAATGCACATGTACAATAATAAAGACACTTTTACATCATCCCAGCAGCCCAGATCACATTATTGTGAACCTTTCTTATCTAGCTACAGTGTAAAGCCAAGGCACATTACAGGTAAGGATCATAGGAGATTACTACGCAATCAACCCAGATGTCATTTTAAGTCTAGCTGTTTCATCCCAATGTAATATCATGAAAATAATAGTCAATTCCCAAGATTGCATTTAGTGATGACTGCCCATGTCCAGGAGGGTTATGGGCACTATCCCCAGTAAGAATCTATGGTGCCCCATCCACTTGCCCAAGTTCCTCTTGAACAGTGTTATAGAGGTGCTCTCTTTCACATGAACTGGTAACCTGCTCCAAAGACAAAGCAGTCACTGGAAGATGAAGCTGTCCCTCCAGCATGTCCTATTTAAGTTGCAGGCCATATTTGGATTCCTGGAACTGGCATCCTCGTCCCATTTGATTTACTGATATGCAGCAAGTTCATAAGGTTTGGGTCTTGGATTGCTCTGTAGGCCAGGTATAAGTCTTCCTTAAGAAGTCTATATGATATGGAGTATAGTGACAGGGACTTTAGTTGGTCACTAATCCAGTGTGCTATGTAGAAAGCCTTCCTTACTGCAGTAGACACATGGTGGTCGAAGGTAAGGTTGCAGTCAATTTTGTGATCCCAAGTCCCATACCACTTCATGGGTATTTAGAGTATTGTTGCTGATTTAATAGTGGGAAGGGACATTGTGCTAAAGGGAATGAAGATATATTTCTTTGAATTCAGTTTAAGACTGTGACTAACACACCTGTCATTGGTCTGAGCGAGACTCCTCTGGAGAATACTGACATCATTTGGGGATTCACTGATCTGCAAACTTGGTCAGCCACAACCCCTTTGTTTTGACCTGAACTTCTGAGAAGTATATTCCAAACAGTAGGATGCCCAGCAATGACACTTGTGAAAAATTACTTTCTTACTTTAAAACCACTGGATAAGCAGCAGTCACTGATAACCTTCTACCTTAGATTTAAAGTATGGCTGCATACCATAAAGAATTGTTTTACAATATCACATGCAATTTACATAATAAATTGTACTATATAATTATTAATATAAGTAACTATTTTATATTTACTTTTTCAGTCCATTTATTATCCTTTTAAATATTAATAACTAAAACACAGTCCTTTGAATAACAGACGGAGCAAAATAAACTAACCTCAAAAATACTCCAAAGAAAGTGGAGTACTCCAGTTTCCCTGGAGCTTCTAAACATTAATGACAAAATGAAAATTATGCTTTACATTCCTCCCATCAGTTTAACACAGGCAAGAAACTCTCAGCCACTTCTTACAGAACCACAGTTCTCATATATAATCTGCATCTAATGGGTGCAGTACTTTACAGTTCTCCCATTTACTCACTAATTTCACATTATTGTTGGTCTTCCTCCTCCTCTTGACCTCAAAACACCAGGTTTGGTTCAAATAAAAGGTATCCTGAATTCTTCTTCTTGGCTACTTCTCTGTTACTCAAACATTTTCCTTTGGAACAAAAAAAAGGGTTTCACTGGCAAATAATCTCTGAGAACTTTATTATTGTCAGAAGAATGAAATGCAGTCTCCTTCAGCTTGCTGGGAAACTCTTTGTTGGCTTAACTATTTTTTAAATTCCGTCCCAGTGTGTTCTGCATCCAAATGTTTTATTTTCCTCTCTTCCTGCTCTGCATCCCTGCCTCTCGACACCCCCTTACTGCAGAGGTAAATTTCTTCTGGTGTAGAGTGAATAATCATTTTGCACACACTGCTGTCCCCAGTTTTTAATACTTTTCCTTTTTCCACAACTTTGTCAGGACTCGAGCAGCTCCTTCTGCAGGTATTTACTAATATAGGTCTTGACAGCTTTCTCATGACCACATACACATAATGTACCTTCTCAATTAATAAATCCTGCAGTGGAATAACAGTTTAATTGCTTATTTGTACTTCTGTAAAATTTATGAAATCTATTACTTGCAAATTCTCTGGTAGAGCAAAAAATCTCATTTTTTTCTGAATGTTGTTTTCTTATAATTTTTTAAATCATTCTCCTTGAAAAACCTTATATTCAGCCAGTCTTTCCTACATTTCAATTCTGATTTCTGGAGGTTTTTATCAGCTCACCTGAATAGCTACTTAACACTTATTCTGTTCTTCTAGTCTTTGGTCATTTAACTTTACATATTCCTCTCAAATTTTGCATATTTTAGAAACCACTTGAGTGTACTTGATTTATTTTCCCTGTATATTACTGTAGTTCACCTCCTTCATACCTATCTCGCCAGCAGGTCCTACTTATATCAAAGGCAAGGTTTAAGTCTTTAGAATGGGTAATTCTGGTGCTGTTTGTTTTCTGGATACGCAGGAAGCTCATTAAAGTGGAGTCTGACAATGACGGTATGCCAGGCATAGACCTCCCCTTAACAGCCTGTAGGAGGCAAAATATAGGGATAGGGCCTTGAGATGGTCTACATAGGACATTTTACTTATACCCTTTATTCTTTTAATGAGGAACCCCTGTGGCCATTACAACTGTTGAATATGCCTGGTTAGATACATACCAAAAGGGGCATTGTACTCAATGATAGGTCTGATGAATGCCAAATACAGTGGAACAATGACTTTCTTGGACTTGGATACCATACCTTTGTTTATATGTTATGCAACATAGAATGAATTTCTCACCACTGTATGCACACGATGGGTCAACTCTACAGGGTGTGTTGTCAATATGATGGTTACCAAGGATGGATGACTTTTCAAAGTATACTATCATGCATTTCTTGGAATTTGGTTTTAGTCCATGGTTCTAACACCAGTTGTTTGTCTGTGTCAGCCCCTCCTGGAGAACAATGTGTCAATGTGAGATTCAATGATGGCTCCTAATTTCTTCTGCAAATTTAGTCAGCCAGAGACCATTAAAATTGGCTTTGACTTCTGAGAAGTAAATGCCAAAAAGGCGCAGTCCAAGGACTGGTCCCTGACGGACTCCACTTGCCACTGACCACTTTGTAGAGATGTACTCCTCAATTCTTACTTCCTGAGTCCTGTCTGTTAGCCAGTTAGCTATCCAGTGGTTGGGATATGGGTTTGTACCTAACCTCTTGAGTTTGTCAACAATGCCAGAGTGGGGTATTTTGTCCAATGCCTTGGCCAGTTCAAGGTAGGGAGTTTGAACAATTTTGCCCTCATCCATTGCTTTGGTGACCTTCTCAAAGAAGTCCACCAGGTTGAGTAGGCATGATCTGCCCTAGATGAAACCAAGCTGGACTGGATCCAGTGTCTGGAGGTTTACTATATCTCTACTGATCATCTCCATGATAATGATTTCCATAGCTTTACATACAAAACTACTGAGATTCATGGGTCTGTAGTTTCCAGGGTCTGTAGATTTCCCAACTTTGTGCAGAGGGATGACTGTTGACTTTCTCCATTCATGAGGCATGAAGCCTGTTTGGAGGCTATAGTTAAATAGTAATTCCAGAGACCCTGATAGGTCATGTTCCATGCTATTTATAAGGCATCCTCGGATACTGCCTGGGCCCATTGATACAGTGTTCTTGAACATAGAGACAGCATTAAGGACCTGTTCCCTAGTGATTATAAGAGGAATTATATTTGATGATACTTCCTAAGGGAAGGTTTAGGGGGAGAGAGGGGTAAAATTGGAGCTGAATTTGTCAGCCAAGGTTTACTATATCTTCTGGCTCAGTATAGGTGGCTCCATTTACAATGAGGTCACATAATTATGCATTGTCTTTAAGGTTGTGAACATAACTAAATAATGCTTTGTGGTTGGCCTGGGAGGCCAAACTTACCTCACATTTGCTTTGGTAAGCTTTATTTGTCCTCCAAGTCATTTAGTTTGATGAGAGTGCTTTTATCCTGCTGGGTGCTCCACCTCCTAATTTTTGCCATGATTTTCTTCTTCCTGTTATACAGCCTTCTGATTTTGTAATTCCACCAGGGTGGCTTGTTTTTTGAGTTAGTTCTGTACTTCTTCCTGGTGGGTACAGCTGCCTCTATGCAGCTATTTAATATGCTTGTACAGGGTTTCTGTGAAAAGTTCTGCATAGGCAGCACTGTTCTCAGGGTTTACAGGAGCTTGACATTTTGCCAGGTTCTCACTTAATAGCAGGGGGTTAGCCTTAGAATACCTGAATATTCCAGGTTTAGCTGGGGGTTCAGGTTTTATTTTTACTTCAAAGGAGACCATTTTGTGGTCCTTATGTCCCTACCATAATGCTAGATCCATGTTATCTTCTTCTGTCCAGCTCAACACATCGTTCTTAGATTATGGGTTTTAAGATTCTCAGATCCATGGTTCAGGCTCCATCCATCTATCCATAATTTCCTTCTATACCTACATTATCTCAAATCAAGTTTGCTCACCTCTACCATAAACATACCTCTACTACTAATAGGATGGAAACAAGAAAAATTAAGGAAACACGCCAGGACACAATTCAAGAAAAGGCTCCGGTCAGACTCAGTACAGTTGAACGACAGTCACAGGGAGACAACTTCAGGAAGGAGGACTGAGGGAAGGAAAGTTCAGATGGATGGAAGAAGACAACTCGCATCTACTATTATTGTAAATACATAACCTTCTTATCAGGTACTGTCTTTTTCATCTGTCTCAACATATGGGACAGAGTGTCCATTATAATATAAATGTGAAATGTAAGTCACAGCATCCCTTGGTGACTCTCCCTCATGGGGGATCAAGACAAAGTAGTTGCTGCATTGGGTATTGAGAGGGACTCAAACTGGTTACAGCATAGACGGCCCCAGTGGCTGAAGATCATGGAAACCACCGGTGGATTGAAAGACCACTCATCAGGGAGGAGAATGGACCTGCGCAATTTGTCTGCTACAAAAAATGGAACTCCCTGGGATATGCATCGCCACTAGAAAGCATTGGGAAGATATACCCACTGGCACACCTGCATGATTTCTTGACATACTGGGTATGAACAGATTCCTCCGTTTGTTAATGGACCAAACCAATGCCATGCTGTCTGTTTGGATAGGGATAACACCATTGAAGAAGGAATCATGGAAGGCCTGCAGTGCTAGGGGGTCTACCTTCATCTTCAAGACACTAATGTGAAGTTTGTCTGCTGAAGTTGTCCATATGCCTTGGACCATCTTCCCTTCTAAATGCCCCCTTCCACTCCAGAAGGGAGGCGTCTGTGGTCACTGATTTACTGGGAGATGGAAAGATGAATGGGTGAACTAGACTATGGCTGGGGAAGTCAACCACCAAAGAATATTAGGTATTCATATCAGTGTTAGGGGAAGGAGAAATTGCATGGGTTGATGCATCATGAAAGGGTCCACTGCAGAATCCTCATGTGAAATCTGATATTAGGAACCAGAGTGATAGAGGCGGCCATTGTCCCCAATGGCTGCATGATCAGTCTTGCTGAGGATTTGAAGTGGGAAAACACTTTGGAAGCCTGCTGATGTAGGGGGAGTACCTTTGAGCCTAGGAGTTTGACAATTTGAGAACATGTCCTTGGCTAGACTTGTAAGGGCCCCAGGGCTATTAGCCTAGTAACCTTCTATGATCCTGTGTGTCCAGGTGGCACTGTGCAAATTCTATAGTCTGAACTGGGGTCTGTTGGCTATTCTTCAAATTGATGAAAATCCCTGTTTGACGACATAGGTGGTGCAAGGAGTCCCTGGCCTGAGCACGTAGGTCCCTTGTTGAGGTAGTGAGAAGCCAGGCATCTAAGTAAGGGAACACCCAAAACTTAGTATCACAGGATCATAAGAGTTTACTTGGTTATCGAGCCAGGCGTCATTTCAAGCCTAGCCATTTCAATCCAATGCAATACCATAGATCTGCAAGTCAATACCATTTAGTAATGACTGCCCATGTCCAGGAGGGTTATGGGCACTATCCCCATTAAGACTTGATTGTGCCCCATCCACTCAACCAGATTCCTAACAGTGTCATAGAGGTGCTCTGTTTCACATGAATTGGTAGTCTATTCCAAAGACATAGCAGTCACTGGGAGATGAATCTGTCTCTCTAGCATGTCCTATTTAAGTGGCAGGCCATATATAGGTCCCTGGAATGGGCAATTCTAGTCCCATTTGATTTAGGGATATGCAGCAAGTTCATTAGGTTTAGGCTTGAGATCGCTCTGAAAGCTAGACATAAGTCTTCTCTAACAAGTCTATACTGTACAGAGTATAGTGACAAGCACTTTAGTTGGTCTGTGTAAGGCATGTGCTGGAGTCCCTTGATCTTCTTTGTTAGAAAACTTTGAGGTCTCTTTCATTGCTGCAGGTGCTTTGTATGGTACATGCTGAAAGGGGCATTATACTTGCTTATGGGCCTGATTAGTGCCAAGTTTACAGCGGTTATATCCTCCTTTACTTCTGAGGCAATGCCTTTTCTAATCAGGTGTGCTATGTAGAAAGCCTTCCTTACTATGGTAGACACATGGTGGTCGCAGTCAACTTGTGATCCCAGATCCCTTATCACTTTGTAGGTACGTAGAGTATTGTTGTTGACTTGATAGTGTGAAGGGACACTGTTTTTGTCGAAGGCAATGATGATGCATTTGTTTGCATTCAGTTTGAGACCATAACTAAGGCACCAGTCATTGGGCTGCATAAAACCCTCCTGGAGTATACTAACCCCATTTGGAGATTCAATAATTGCACCTAGTTTGCAGTCATCCACAAACTTGGTCAGCCACAACCCCTTAGTTTGGGCCTGAACTTCTGAGAAGTATATACCAAACAGTAGGGGGCCCAGCATTGACCCTTGTGGCACCCACTGGTGACAGGTATGCTAGTTGATGTGGAATCACCCACTTTGGTAGTGTGTTTCTGGTTTGTGAGCCAGTTGGCAACCTATCTTACAATAAAGGGGTTTATATTCAGTTTGCTAAGTTTATTGGTAATGTCTGAGTTTGGGATTGTGTCGAAAACCATTGCCAAGTTGAGGTATGCTGTGTGCACAGATCTGCCCTAGTCACATTTTTGAAGTAATACACCAGATTTAATAAGTAGGATGTGCCCTTGATAAAAGTCAAATTGGATTGGAGGGCAATAATGCAGATTTTTTCCAATTTATGTTGATCCCTAACTAAGCACAAAGTTGAATCATGGCGTCCC
Source organism: Protopterus annectens (assembly GCF_019279795.1). NCBI lineage: Eukaryota > Metazoa > Chordata > Ceratodontiformes > Protopteridae > Protopterus > Protopterus annectens. The sequence goes on along the minus strand of NC_056732.1, from coordinate 1,841,486,145 downwards.
TGTTTTGGAGGAGTAGATGCCTGGTGGGGGAGGTCAGGAACCAGTCATCCAAATATAGAAACACCTGGAATCCCTGACATCTCAGGTGAGGTGTCACTGCTGCCATGCATTTGGTGAACACCCTGGGGGCTGTGGTGAGACCAAAGGGCAGAGTGCGAAACTGATGGTGACTGGCTCCCAGCTGGAAGCGTAGATGGCTTCTGGATACCTTGTCCATTTTTATGTGGTAGTAGGCGTCCTGAAGATCAAGAGAGCAGATCCAAAAGTATTTCCCTAACAACGGGAGTATAGACTGCAGTGTTACCATCCGAAACTTGTCCTTCTTCACTGATTCGTTCAATCTGCTGAGGTTCAATATTGGCCTCAAATCTCCGGTTCGTTTTGGAACTAAAAAGAACCTGGAGTAAGTTCCGGATCCTATCTGGTCTGCTGGGATGGGCTGGATGACTCTTTTTACGAGCAACTTGCTGATCTCCACAGTTGCCTGATCCCTGTGATTGGGTAGTACATCTGGGATCCTTTTGGGAACAAACGGTGATAGGGAAAAGGGTATGATATAGCCTCTGGTAACAACTCTTTGTACCCACTTGTCTTGGGTGATATTTAGCCAGGCATCTTGGTACAAAGAAATGCGACCCCCGACTGGCCCCAGAGAAGCACAGTCGGGCTCCACATCAGGAGCGCTGATAAGGCCGTCCTCAAAAGGAATCACAGCCTTGTTGGTATTGAGGACCGCCCTTGCCTCTAGGGCGACGTCTGCCATTTCCTCCTCCTGTGTGTCAGGAAAGACCCTCTGGGACTTCTTGAACCACATTTTTACTGCCTCTTTGACCACTGGGGTGGAAGGGAGAGTAAAACACACTTCTATGGCAGACAGCATCATTCCTTCTTGCTCACACTGAGTAAATGTATCCTTCACATTGGAACCAAACAATGAGGAACCATCAAATGGGGCATTGGTGAAAGTAGACTTGAACGGTTCCGCAAAATGATATAAGTGCATCCAGGAGTGGCACCTCAAGGCAACTCTGGAACCCACTGCTCTACTCGCTCCATCCGCAGCATAAGAGATAAGTGACATGGAGGAGTTAACCACAGAATTTAAGGTAGACAACTGAGTAGAAATCTTGTCAGGAACTCCCTCAGTACATGCACCTTGTATGGAATCTCCTATCTCCTTGAGGAGATCCCTCTGCAACCTCGTAAAGTGCATGAGATAGTTCAGCGATTGAAGGGTAAAGGCCGCTGAACTAAAAATACGCTTCCCAAATCTGTCCATCTGTCGAGACTCCTTGTTTGGCAGATGAACAGATGAAAAGGTCTCCGCTAACTCTTTCTTTGTGGCCGCCGCCACCACCATGGCATCTACGGGAATGCCCTTGGACAAGAACTCTTTACCAGGATGAGCAGACAAGAACTTATTTGGTCTCCTGGGGACTGGCTCCACAATGTCAGGAGTATCCCACACCTTTTGACAAACTAGATCCATCAGTTAGTCAAAAGGTGGGGACATCCAAGAGGCAGAAGGTTGAGACCCAAAAGCCTTCAGGTACACCGACTCCTCATTAGAAGGGTTAACAGTGGGCCAGTCGCACCTCTGCCTAAGGATCTCTAAAATGTCCACAGAGGAGAAATCATCAGAGGATGACTTGGGGCACCCTTCCGACTCCTCAAGGTCAGTGTCCGATGTCAAAGACTCATCCTGGGAGTCGATATGTTTCCTCTTACATAACCTCTTCCGGGGAGGCTCCTCAGAAGGATATTCCGGGGAAGCCTCGGAAGAGTGGAGGCCACCAGCCGATGGCTCCTGAGGCTGCAGGTCTCTGCCATCTCCGGAGAGAGGAGGGGCTGAGACTGAAGTGGGTGCTCTTGGGGGAAAAGTGCTGGTGCCACTGGTAGGGGCTGGAGAATGAGACAGCATGCTCCTCATCATCTCAAATTCCGACCTCTCTGGCTCCAAAGATATCCCCCACTCTGAAGAGACGCAGGTCGGCGCTGGAGCCAGAGCCATCTGCTCCTAGATAGATGCAGGGTCTGAGCTCACCCTGGCCGAAGTACCTAGAGGAAGGCTCGGAACCAAAGAAGATCAATTCCAAGCCTCCCTGTCAGTGCCGACAGGAGAGCTTCAGCCCCCTGGACACAACGGACGGCACCGAGCATGTCAGAGCCGAACCCGGCTCCAGGGCAGCAACAAGGTGAGTTGGAGCCGGCATTTCCTCCATTGGCACCAAGCACTCTGGCTCCATAAGGCCAGTATGGCTCGGAGGAGGAATAGCAGACAAGGGCAAAGCTGGGCCAAGTGGCTCCGGAGCCGACTGGGTCGGAGCCAACAATAATTTTGGTAAGGCAGATGACTTCAGGAGTCTCAGCACTACCCTCTCCACATCTTCTTCTGAAAGGCTCCTGTAAGACCTGGAAGACATAGTTGGGGATCTTGATCTGGGAGGCACTGGAGACTTCATTGTTACAGAAACCGGTAGGGAGCTTACAAACCGGCTCCGAGTAGCAGTGTCAACTGCTGTATCAGTAGCTTCAGAGATCGGTTCTGAAACACCCGTAACCAACTCTGACACCACCATGATGCTCTCCTTTGGCTGCAAAGATTGAGGAGTTGAGGAGGCAGATTTGGATTGTTTCGACTGTTTAGGAGGTGGCTCCAAAACACCAGCCGGTGCTGGAGAAGGCCTTTTTGAGGATTTTGATTTCCCAGACTTAGAGGAAGCCAATGAACTGGATAGTGCTTCCTCAAAGCATGGTTACAAGAGACCCTTGAGTATGAGTTTGTTCTTTCTCTCCTGTAACACTCTAGGAGAGAAAGCATGGCAGAATAAACACGACTCCTGTAAGTGGATGGCCCCTAGGCAGTAGACACAGTTACTGTGGCCATCAGTTAAGGACATCTTTTGGGGGCATTTCATGCACTTTTTGAACCCCAAGGGTTTATGCTCCTTACTTTCCTTGGGCATATTACACACACACACACACACACACACACACACACACACACACACACACAGTCAGAGATTGAAAAGGAGAAAGGGAGAAAAAGAAGGTGGGCTAGGTCCTCTAACTAAAACGGGCCTAGCCCGGTGTAGTGAAACTAGGTCTTCTAACTTAAACAAACCAGAAAGGTAAGCCCATGCACACAAGAGAAACCGTAAAATAGACAATGTTGATGTTGTTGTGTCTTTCGGCTTTTCCCGGTTAGGGGTCGCCACAGTGGAACTCTGGTCCACTAATGACTGGCAGTAGATTTTTACGTGCCGAGTTGCCGGCCCTGACGCACAACCTTCAAAGGTACGCGCATTCACGCATGTCTCCACACAGAAGACGCTCTAGCTGTGAATCAAACAGGACAACATCTTACTGTGAGGTGACAATGCTACCGCAGCACCACCACCGCATAAATTTCTATATTCCTACAGAAAAACAAGTAGTATACTGCAATCCTAGTAAATTCACAAGCGGATTCCCTGCCAAAGCAAACAATGTCAAAATAGCATAACTAACTGCCAAAGGTGACCAAAAAAAGGTCAGAATAAGAACAGACAAGACAACAGGAGTCCCTGTTGACTAAAAGCGGAAAACCGCCAAAAACTATGCCTACTATCAAAAAATGTGCAACGGCGCCTGAACTAACTGGCACACAGGATACCAATAACAACTAGTAAACTAAGTTGTACTCACAAAGGGCAAGCAATACAACTGCCTCATGGGGGCAGACACAGTGATTCCATTGGAAAGGTAAATCTGTCTCAATGCACAGACTGTGAGAACAAATAGCCCTACCATTGGTTGTCAGACTAGACTTCCTTTCACTTAGAATGGACCACCTGAAAAAACTGCCAAGTTTGAGAGTCTGCAGCTCGTGTGTCATTGACTGGTATGTGCTGAGTTTTACAAATGTTGTTCCTATTCATGTACTACACATTCTCTGAAAGAAACTTACAAAAGTGTCAACAAATTACCGAGATAAAAAAGACTTTTCACAAGGAGCAGTTTTTAAGTTTCAATTCCTGGCCAAGTTACTCCTCCCATCTCCCCTCCCTCAGGGGCTACAGTCTCACCTTTCCAGCTTTACTAGATTCAACTATTTAGTCAGTTTTGCATGACAATAGACATAAAAAAAAATCACATCGTGGTGTGCCACTAAAACTGTTCCCTTATATGTCTGTTCACTTCTGAATAACATTTCCCCAGGAATAAAAAAAAAGCAAAAAAAAAAAACAAAAAAACAAAGCACACCCATCAGTCCAGAATTTGGGCCATTCTATCCATTTCTTAATGTGCACAGTAAAACATTCAGTTTATAATGCGTTCTGGCTGCTGACATGGTTATCTTTACACAGTTATTCTCTTATACCATAACCTGAACTTATGGTATTCAATGCCAATCTTTACAACAGTTCTCAGTTTCTTAACAATGACCTCCCAAGCCTCTGATGTGACCCAGTACTTTGTCAATATACTGTAAATACATAGATTAATACAAATATTTGTGCACATATGACACGTACAATAATACACATATACCATCATTAAAACAAGATAAATGCAATATAAATCATATCAATACAGTTTATGATTTCTAGTTTATGACCCTGTTTGTCTATGGAAACTTCTTTTTGAATTTATGTTTAAGCAATCGTATACTTGTTGTATATTACCTTGTTACTGGTGCAGCGGTAGTGTTGTTGCCTCACAGCAAGAGGTTCTGCTGTTCGATTCTCGGCTGGAGTGCAGGGAGTGCCTTTTGTGTGGAGTATGCATGTCCTCCCCGCGGTTGGGTGGGCGTTTGAAAGACATGCGTAAATGGGTGTGCCTTCGTTGAAGGCTGAACGTCGAGCTGGCACCTCGGCGTTCGTGAAAATCGACTGCCAATCATTAGCGGACCAGAGTTCCGCTGTGGCGACCCCTAACCGGGAAAAGCCGAAAGACAACAACAACATTATCTTGTCTAATTGTTTCTCAATATTCTACCCACTGTATGCTGCATCAATAGTAAAACTCTGATTTTACTCCTTTAAATTTTCTACGCTCTTTGTACAAAATAGCTATGTTTGTATAATTTATTTTTTATTATTTTTTATAATTGTTTACTATGTATCTGGAGCTTTTTTCCCCGAGCCTCCGCTGAAAACGGTCACCTTGTGTCCAGTCAGACTAACCTGGTAAACAAATGGAAAATAAATAAAAAATAAAATATACTAAGAAAATCAATCAATATACCAAGAAAATTCAAAGCTTAAGAAAAAAAACACAGAAGGAAGGAAAATGTTTCCTTGATGCTGTCATGCTGTCATGAAAATCCCACTCACTTATTCAGATATTATGGGCAAACATACATCTATATATATATATATATATATATATATATATATATATATATCTATCAAGGGCAGATCCTGCCTTTTGAACTTGGTCGACTTTTTTGAAACAGTCACAAAGGCCATTGATGATGGTAAGGCAGTTCACACAGCCTACCTTGACCTTGCAAAAGCCTTTGACACAATACCCCACTCGGGCATCATAGACAAACTCACCAGCTTAAATGTAAACCCATATGTCACAAGATGGGTTGCAAACTGGCTCAAGGACAGAACCCACAGGGTCAGAGTTGCTGGAGCTATGTCAGACTCTAAGCTAGTCACAAGCGGTGTCCCACAGGGCTCAGTCCTGGGACCCCTCTTGTTCGGCATTTATTTTTCCGAGGTACAGGCAAACATAGGAGGATTGTGGCTGACAAAGTTCGCAGATGACTGCAAACTGGGCGCCATAATCGATACTCCAGCAGACACAAACATCCTTCAGAGAGGCCTCATAGAAATGGATAATTGGTGCCAGAGCCATGGCCTTAAGCTGAATGACAAAAAATGTATAGTCATACCCTTTGGGAAAAACAAGGTACCCACAAATTACCACATAGGTGGTAATCCATTACCATTAAGTACGGAAGAGGTAATCAGGGACCCAGGTTGACAGTAACCTCTCATTTGACACTCACATTGCCAAAGTGGTTAGGAAGACCTTCTATATTGCCCACCTTATCATGAAGGGTTTCACATCTAGATCAAGAGAGGTCATTGTGCCCCTGTACTCTTCTCTTATCAGTCCAATGATTGAGTATAATGCCCCATTTGGGATGTATCTTACCCGACACCTGCAGCAGTTGGAAAGACCCCAAAAGTTCCTCACCAAGAGGATAAAGGGTCTTAAACATATGTCATATGCTGCCCGACTGAAAAAACTCCAGCTCTATTCAGTCACATACCGCCTACTCAGAGGTGATCTGTGCCTGACGTACAAGGCCATGTCCAATCCGGAATTAATGGACATGCTCCACCTCAGAAAATCCAAATCCATCAGAGCCATGAGAGCAAGAGACTTAAACCTCAACACAGAAATAAATAGGACGTGCTGGAGGGACAGATTCATAACCCAGAGGCTCCCTACACTCTGGAACAGAATCCCTGTCCATGTCAGGCAGAGCCCCTCGCTGACTCTATTCAAGAGAGATTTTGACGAGTGGATGGGAGATCGTAGGTTTACCCCGGGGGTCATCTCTGTGTCACTACTAGACAGAGGCACAGTAAACAAACCCTAAATGGGAGTAGTATTCTCATCCTAAGGGGTGGTGAAAGCCACACACACTCTGGCTAGGCTTATAAATGCCCTAGGGCAGATAGCCTAGTACGAACCTATGAACCTATATATATATATATATATATATATATATATATATATATATATATATATACATATATATAGATATATATATATATATATATATATATATATATTATAACATATATAATATATTAGGCAAAACAACGTACCCAACACACTAGTCATAGGTGACTCTATAGTCAGGCACACTGATGTCCCACTCGCCAGGCTAAACAAGTAGAAGGTTACTGTTAGCTGCCTGTCGGGTGCCAGGACATGCCACATAACCCACGCATTCAGGTCACTCTGCAACAAGTACATATATGACTCTCTCATTGTCCATGTTGGTGTGAATGACCTGAGATGTACCTCCCTGGACTACATGAAAAGAGACATGGAAGAGCTCTCTGATCTTGTAGCCCAGGGAGGTATGACCCTAGCCCTGAGTAGCATTCTGCCATCGCCCAGAATGATACCGCAGTACAAGGACAAAATGATTGACTTCCAACAATTGGCTAAGCTTCTGGTGCCATTCTAAGAGGATCCAGTATCTGTCTGCCTGGGACGACATGGTCGACAAACCACGATGCTTTGCCAGAGATGGCCTGCACCTGTCGCCCATGGGATTCCGGATACTGGCTAAGGCTCTTGCCTCCCCTATAGTGCCCTTTTTAGACAAGGTTCAAATGACAAATTCACCACCGTAACAGGAACAGGCAAGCAAAATCTGAGGGTAATGCTACTCAATGCTAGAAGTCTAAATCTCAAAATGCACTCACTCAAGGCACTCCTTAAAATGGAGAACATCAATATCTGTGCAGTGACTGAGACCTGGTTCAAGGCTCCAAAGTGCACCCCTGCACTAACAGGCTATAATTCATACCAATACTTTTCGGCCACATAACCTGGACCAGAACACCAAAGGCGGAGGTGTGTCCATATTCATTAAGGATATCCACACCTCCAGGCTAGTTGCTCAGCATAATGCATCCAAGGTTATCCAAGTGCAACTAACTCTGGGCAAAAAGTACAGTTGTGTACACTTACCATAAATGTAGATGTTCGAGTGTATTTACTGTTGCAGTCATTACATTTGGGTAATCTGCTTGCAGGTTGCCCTCAGTCGGCCTGATTAAGAACGTCTTGTGTCCTGTTTCAGTTGCTGTCCCTTCTTCCATGACCTCGGGTCATCAGGGGTATAAAACATGCAGCCAACACCATTACATCAGTTTTTCTTGTCCCGGATGTCAGGCGCCCCCCTAATGGGGAGCAAATAAACATAAAAACACAAAGGTATGCCTCCAACAAAAAGCAAATACACCAAAAAGGCTTTTAGGCATAGTAAAGGAAAGTAAAGGTATAGCCAGAAAAAGTTAGGGGGCTGGAGGGAGTGTAACCAGGACTGCAACAGTGAATACACTCAAACATCTACATTTATGGCAAGTGCGCACAACTGTACTATGTTCTTCGTGTTTCACTGCTGCAGTCATTACATTTGGGTAGATTCCCAAAGCTATGGTTGGGAGGAGGAGTTTATATAGCATTAGGGCCAGCTATACGGCCCTGTAAGACAGCAGTGGCAAAGCCAGCTCTGGATTTAGAGAAAATTGGCAAGTAGTAATGCTTGGTGAAAGTATGTACAGAACTCCAGGTAGCAGCTTCTAGGATGTCCCTGGTAGGAACACCTCTGAGAAAGGCTGTAGAAGTAGATGCAGCCCTGGTGGAGTGAGATCTGATCCCCTGGGGGATAGGTTTTCCATGGAGCTTATAGCAGAAATGAATGCAATGGCTTATCCATTTAGAAATGGTTTGCTTTGAAATAGCCTTCCCCTCTGCCCCTGCAGCAAATGCTACCAGCAGTTGTTCAGATTTTCTTCGAGGTTTAGTCCTGTCCAAGTAGAATCTAAGTTGTCTGTGCACATCCAAGGAATGCAGAATCCATTCCCCTTTGTTCTGTGGGTTGGGAAAGAAGGTTGGCAAATGAATGGACTAATTAAGAGCCACACTGGATACCACTATGGGCATGAAGGATGGATTGGTCCTGAGTGACACCCTGTCCACATGAAAGATGATGAAAGGCTCCACGGCATAAGGGCCTGTAATTCAGATATCCTTCTAGCTGAAGGATCACGTCAGTCGCCCTGCTAGACAGGGGTCCAGGAAAGTAAATAATGTGGGAAGAAATAGCCAGGGAATTGTTATGGCTAGGCTTGTATAGGCCCTAGGGCTGATAGCCTAGTACCAACCTATGAACCTATGAACCTATGAAGTGATTGCTAAAAGGAAAGCTGTTTTCCAAGAAAGAAATTTTAAGTCTGCAGTAGCAGCTGGCTCGAAAGGAGGTAGAGTGAGTTTCTCCAATACAAACTTAAGGACCCAGGCAGGGGTTGGAGCTCTACTGGCTGGTCTCAAATTTTTGGCCCCTCTGAGGTACTGCTTGAGCAGAGGATGAGAGAAGAGGGGAGGTTCTATGTTATAATGAGTTGAAATGGCTGAGGCGTGGATGTTAATGGAGGAAAAAGACAGGCCCTTGTAAAGCATCTCAGTTAAATATTGCAAAATCTTAGGTAAATTGGGTGCTGCTGTGCTCATCTCTTGAGACTGGTTCCAGGCACAGAATCTTTTCCATTTTTCAGCATAAGATTTTCTAGTACTAGGCCTCCTTGCCTCTAAGACGACATCCATCAAAGGTTTACTGAGGGATGATAAGGGTGAGTTTAAGTAATTAGCCAGGCTGCAAGGTTCAATGTTGGAAGCTGAGGGTGCAGAATCTGGTTCTCCTGCAGAGACAGCAGAGAAGGGGTGTGAGGCAGGTGCCATGGAGAGAACTGCGACACATTGCATAGGAGGGGTAACAGTGTTGGCGCAGCCAGTCTGGAGCAATCAAAATCATCCTTGGTTTGTCCTGTTTGACTTTTAGTAGAACTTTGGAGAGCAGAGGCAGTGGAGGGAAGGTGTAGAGTGTTAAGATTTTTCCAACTGAAGGACAAAACATCCACTTTCCAGGCTTGTTTGTGGGGAGTCCTTGTACAAAACTTGTCCAATTGGTAGTTCTGGGGGCAGGCAAACAGACCTATGTCTGGGCTCCCCCATTTGCATGTTAACATGTTGAAAATCATTGGTTCCAGTTTCCACTCGTGTGGGTCCATGAGTTTTCTGCTTAGTCCGTCGGCCAGTGTATTTAACTTTCCTGGCAGGAACTGAGCTTGTAGGTGCACTTGCTAGCTCAAGGCTGTGTTCCACAATGCCATGGCTAGTCTGCAGAGGGGGTAGGAATGTGTACCCCCTGCTTGTTTATATACCACATAACCATGGTGTTGTCCATCTTTACCATTAGTTGTCCTGGAAGAATGCCGTCCTTGAAGGCTATCAGAGCATTCTGTACAGCTAACATTTCTTTTTGATTGATATATAGGTGCATTTGACTTGGGTTCCATTTGCCCTGAATGCACTTCCCTGCCAGGTGAGCCCCCCATGCATAGTCTTATGCATCTGTTGTTAGGGTTTGGGCGGCAGGGGGTAGTGTGAATGGTAGTCCCTTGTTTTGCCCACCAGAGGAACTAGGCGTAGGCAATGTATGAGAGCAATCATTGTTTCTAGGCTGTGAGAATGTTGACTGCATAGGCTTTTTAGATACCACTGTAGTTTCCTCATATGCAGTCTTGCATATGGAATTAGAAGAATGCAGGAGGCCATGAACTCCAAGGCTAGCAGTATTTGTCTTGCAGATAGCAGGGTTTATGTGGCCACTTGTTTGAAATAGGTTATCAAATGAAATTGCTTTTCTGGTGTGAGGTAAGCCATCTGGGAAGTTGTATTCAAGCTTGCTCCCAGGAATGTAATTTGTTGATCGGGTACTAGTTGTGATTTCTTTTTGTTTATGGTGTACCTCAGACAAGTTAGAAGTCTTTTACAAATGCCAGATGATTCAAAATGTCCCGGCTTTCTGCCTGAATTAGACAATCATCCAGGTATGGGTATATTTGAATACTTCTTTGCCTGCAAAATGCAATAACTGGAGCCAGGCACTTTGTGAATACCCTGGGTGCAGTAGACAAGCCAATGGGCAGTGCAGAGAACTGATAATCAGTGTAGCCTGCTTTGAAGCGTAGGTATCTTCTGCAAAATTCCCGGATTGGGATGTGCAGGTATGCTTCTTTTAAATCTAGTGTTGCCCACCAGGCATCTTTGCCTAGCATAGGAAGTAACTGGTGAAGAGTCAGCATCTTGAATTTTTGAATCTCCAGAAAGGTGTTTAGAGTAGACAGGTCCAGGATTGGACGCCATGATTTGTCTTTTCTGGGTACTAGGAAAAGTCTGGAGTAGAAACCTTGTTCCTTTTCCTCTTCTGGTACCAGATGAATAGCCCCCTTGCTTAAGAGAGAATGTACTTGTTTTTGAACCTCTGCCCACTGATTTGGGGGCAGGTCCGGCCACCCATTTGGTATTGGCAACGTGTGGAAATGAAATCTGTATCCCTGGGACACTATATTTAAAACCCATTTATCCTGGGTTATGAGTTCCAAGTTCTTTGCATGAAGAGCAATCTTTTCCCCCAAAGGGGTGGTCAGAAGATAAGTACTTGGAAATTTTAAAAGGAAGTCATTGAGACTGTTTACCATAGGGGGTGTCTTGTTATTCCCAGACTTAGAAGTGGAGGCCCCCCACTGCTTAGTTCTGAGAGTCCCCTGAGACTGAAACCTGGTGTTCTTGCTGTGTCTGTGTTTGGCTTGAGAAGACCTGGAAGGGGCTGGAAAGGACCAATTCTTAGTAGGTCAGTGCCTACTAAATCTAGGAGGTTGCCCTTGTAAAAAATACTTAACAGTTTGCATAGATTTAGCTTTATCTTCCATCTTTTTAAGAACTTCTTCAGGTTTACTAGGAGCAGGAAGCAGGGAATCATGAGCCAAACTGGATTCCGAGAAAATATAATCAACAATGTCCAGTACAGGAGGAATAGCCAAAAGCCTATGCTGAGGTAGTAGGAAATCCCTAAGCCTCTTTTTTGAATCAGACAATTCCTGGCTTTCCCAGTGAAAATTCTCTCATAAAGTATGTAAGGTTTCCCTAAAAGAAAAATCCTCAGGAGGGGAAGCAGAGGGAATAAAATCCTCTGCATCAGAATCCTCATAAGTAGGTAAAGACAAATCCAGGTCATCAGGAGAGTCAGAAAAAACAGAATCCTGATCAGATGATTCATAATCAAGCTCAGCCCTAGGCCTCTTAGAAGGGGGGTGGGGTTGGCTACCCCTGATTAGAGTTATTAGAGGTTCAGCCATTTTTATCATTTGTTTTTTAGGAATAGAGGCCTGAGCATGTGGCCTGGGCATAGTTTTTTTAGACATGGATCGAGACTTAGGCCTTAGTAATGAAAGAGGTGTCGATTTAATATGCAAGTCTGTAGGCCTAAATACACCCTCAGAAGCCGGTGCCTGCACAGCGGCTCTGGACCTATCCAAGGTAGAGACATCTGCGGGTTCCATAGTTGGAAGTATCTCGCGACATACTGGACTCCGAATGGGTCTCAGTAGAGGCCTGCGAATCAGAAGTAGTGGGTACCAGGGGCTGCAAAAGTGCCTCACTTAGGAGAAGCATCATCGGAAGTTTTGGACCTTGACGGCCTGTCTCTGTCTTTATCTTTGTGTTTTTTCAGAATCCCAGTCGTTGGATGGCTAACCGACGACATTTTTGGATAATTAAACCGAGAACCGAAATATTTAGAAGCAAAAATATACCGACGACGGATAGTGCGCTGATTAAATAAAGCACAAAACCGACAGCAAGGTACGTCGTGGTCAGGGCCTAGGCAAGGAATACAGTACAGTGAAAATATTTATGAGGTATTTGCTTTCCACAAGTAATGCAATTATTAACTTTTACTGACATCGGTAAGGAGCAAGAAAACGTTTCCCCAACGGGGTACTTAGCTTTAAGTTGAAGACTTCAGTTCTGAAACTCGAAAATGACAATTTCAGGAGTCGGCCGACCGGCACTTGCAAACTGCTTCTGCTTTGGGCACTGCACGGCAAGAAAGACCGATGTAATGGCGTCGGCTGCATGTATTATACCCCTGACATCATGAAAGAAGGGACAGCAACTGACACAGGTCCCAAGACTTTGTTAATAAGGCTGACTGAGGGCAACCTGCAAGCAGATTACCCGAATGTAATGACTGTAACAGTGAAACATGAAGAACATCTGAAATACAAATTGTAGCTTGCTACAGATCCCCCATCATGCCCCAGGATTCCCACTACTCTTTTCTTGATATAATGGAAAATATTAGAGTTCAACCAAACACCCTAATAATGGGCAATTTCAACTACCCCCACATTAACTGGGAAAACTACTCATGTACCAACTCCTTCGCTCAACGCTTTCTGGAATTCATAAATTATAGTGCCCTGGATCAACTTATCCACACCTCCACCAAGGGCAACAATATCCTAGACTTAGTCATTACCAACATGAGTGACCTGTGTTCCACACCTGAAGTCAACTCCTTGTTGGTCAGATCCGACCATACGCTAATCACCCTAGATATCCACATCCTGCCCCCACCCCCCATTAAGGAAACCACGGTAAAAAACTTCTCCAAAGCCAACTTCATGCTTCTTAAGACAGAAGTGGCGAACTTCATGACACCCATGCAGATGGACAATACAGTTACGACTGCTGAATCCTACACAAATGCATTCTATAAGCACCTACATGAGTGAGTGGATCGTGCTATCCCAAACAGAACCAAGAAGCTATCCTCCAAAAAAAGGAAGCCAATCTGGTGGACCCCTGCCATAAACAAACTGTACAACAGAAGGAAGAAACCGTTGCAAAAGAGATTAAAATCCCATGAGTAGCGGCGCTCCCTGGTCAGCCTCAGTAAGAAGCTGAGATCCCTTACAAGACCCTCCAAAGCTAGCTATGAAAATAAAATCACCACTGATTCTAAGGACAACCACAAAGCATTCTATAGCTATGTCAAGAATCTCAATGGCAACACCCAGATCTGCTCTGAGTTACAGCACAACGGCATGAAAATTACAGAACCAACTGATATTGGCAACATCCTGGCAGATAGGTTCAGTGCTATCTTTACCACCCTCTCACACCCTAAAGGCCCCATATCTGTACAGGAAGAACGTAGAGTCCCTGTAGAGTCCCTGTAATTAGAACTACACAGGTAAAAGCTGCACTCTCTAAAGCCAAAAACACAGCATCCATGGGACTGGACAACATCCCAGGCTGCATTTTACACGAACTTCAGAATGAACTGGCTCCCCACCTAAGCACCATGTTCAAACATAGCCTCACAGGCATTGTGCCCACTGAATGGCATACAGTAACAGTTATCCCACTCCACAAAGGGGGAGCCACCACTAATCCTGGGAACTATCACCCTATTAGCCTGACGAGCCTGGTCTGCAAGCCCATGGAACATATCATCATAGAACTCATAAACAAAGACATTGGCAACCTCAAAACTCTGGACCCCACCTAGTTCGGGTTTGTGAAAGGCAGATCATGCATCCTGAACCTAATCAACTTCTATGAGGATGTTACCAAAGCCGTAGATGAGGCTAAGGTGGTTCACACAGCCTATCTTGACCTCGTCAAGGCTTTTGACACCATCCCCCATTCTAGAATTATAGCTAAACTCACTAAACTAGGTATAAATCCCTACGTCACAAGATGGGTTGCCAACTGGCTCACTGACAGAACCCACACAGTAAAAGTTGCAGACTCCAAATCTGACATCAAACCAGTGACAAGTGGACTACCACAGGGTTCAGTCCTGGGACCTCTCCTGTTTGGTATCTATTTCTCTGAAGTACAGGCTTCTGGCTAATGAAGTTTGCAGATGACTGTAAACGAGGAGCAATAGTCGAATCCCCAAATGATGTGGACATCCTACAGAAGGGGCTCACTGAGACAGATGCCTGGTGTCAGAGCCATGGCCTCAAGCTCAATGCCAAAAAGTGCATTGTTATCCCCTTTGGCAAAAACTCTGTACCCATGAACTACCACATAGGCAGCAGTCTACTTAACACCGAATGTGTGATAAGAGACCTTGGGACCCAGGTGGACAGTAGTCTCTCCTTTGATAATCACATTGCCACAGTAGTCAGGAAGTCTTTCTACATGGCACACCTTATCACAAAAGTGTTCTCATCCAGGAAAAAAGAGGTCATTGTTCCCCTCTACTCGACACTCATTAGACCCATTATAGAGTACAATACCCCTTTTGGAATGTACCACACAAGACATCTGCAGCAGCTGGAAAGACCACAGAGGTACCTCACAAAGAGGATTACTGGCCTCAAACAGATGCCCTACACTGACCATCTCAAAAAACTCCAGCTTTACTTCATAGCATATTGCCTACTCCGAGGTGATTTCTGCCTAACATATATAGCTATGTCAAACCCAGAGCTGTTGGACATGCTACACCTAAAGAAATCCCAATGCCGCTGAGCTACACGCTCTAGGGACCTAAACCTTGTCACCACAATAAACAGGACATGCTGGAGGGATAGATTCCTGTCCCAGAGACTTCCCATACTCTGGAACAAGCTACCCATCTATGTCAAGCAAAGATCCTCATTAGCACTCTCTTCAAGAAAAATCTTTGAGTGGATGGGAAATATGAAATATACCCCGGGGATCACTTCTGTGGCTGTGCTCGACAGTGGCACAGGAAAATAACTTTCTTGGGTGGCATAAGCCAGGGAACCTTGTTGGCTAGGATTACTAAGGCCCTCGGGCCGATAGCCTAGTACCTACTTATGAACATCTTATTAGACTAAATACAATATTATGTAGCATTGAAATGTGCTGACATTATAAGGGTGACAGTTCATTATTTACTCATAAAGCAAATGTCAGAGTGGAAAAATTCAAATAGCGGATAAAGAGGAGGAGGAAAAGAGAAGAAAGAGTGAGAAAAAGTATTTGTTAGAAGTAATAATTAGGGTAGATATGGGCGGCATGAGAAAAAATGAGTAAAAGTAACATTACAAGTAAGAGAAACGAAACCAAGGAAAAGAAGAAATAACATGGACAACAAGATTTACTGTGTGTGTGTGTGTGTGTGTGTGTGTGTGTGTGTGTGTGTGTGTGTGTGTGTGTGTGTGTGTGTGGTGTAAAAGAACTATAAAGCAAATCTGCACTGATACCTGCTTGCTGCCCTGCTGAAGGGGACACTTGTGCAAGTGCAGTGGACTGGCTCCAGTAGGAAGGGATGGCAGCATACCTCACAACATCATAGAACAAGAAATCTGGACAAGGCCATAAGTAACAGGGGACAAAGGCCCAAAAATTGGGACAATTTATAAATATTAAACTTACAAACTTAGAAAGTTGATAAAAGGTTTTGTATTAGAGTGGATTTTCTTACGGATATGAAGTCTGAAAATCAAATGCCTGTCAACTTTCTGACTTCAGTGTTCAATGATTTGCCAGTGGTTTGACAGAAAACTGCAATTTTATGAAAAAAAGACAAAAAATCTTGACTTTCTGCAAAAATATGTGCTGTTGAGAGATATGGATGGGAGTCTTGAACCAACACCCATCAATCATTTTCATTTGTTTGCCAAAACCATTGCAGCAGTGTTTTGCAGAGAGGTGGGAAAAGTCTTAAACTTGACTGGTATGTTGTGTGGGTAGCTGTGCTTGTGGAGGGTGGAGGTGTGCCTTTGTAAGTGTGGTGCAAATGTTATGGATTATGAAATGGAGAGATAAAGAGTAAAATTGTGCTCAGTGAAGTCTCTAGCTATTTCATCACTGCTTGATTCAGACATATACATTCCTCTGTGTTTGTCAGTACTATGTTTGAGTGCATTGTTTTGGAGTGTAGTTTCACTGCTACAGCTGCTGCTACTCTTTCAATACAAGTATCGGCTTTGGAAGTTTTCTCCAGGAGTCTGTTGATGAGAGGATGAGAGCATAGCTCTCAACCTTTCATCTCCAAAATGAGGAACACTAGCCTTCATAATGTGGAACAAATGGGCAAAATGTGGAACAAATACCAATGGCTTACTACCAACTTCAACTAGGAAGGCCATAGGATGGTTAAAATATGCTGGTTTTACTTATAAAGAAGATCTTTTAATGAATTAATATGATTCATTTCTATTTACCATATATTTCACTTAAACAATTCCTAACACTGAATGTGACAGTCTTTCGATGTGCAACATTGAGGAACTTTGAGGAATATGAACTTTTTAAGACCCTAAATGAGGTACGTTCTTCGTAATGAGGTACACTTGAGAGTTATGGATGAGAGACATGCTACAGGTATACAACTAAGACAAACTAGATAAAGCAATAGTAAGAAAAAGTACTAGGTCACATCAGAGGCTTGGGAGGTCATTGTTAAGAAACTGAGAACTGTTGTAAAATTTATCATTAAATACCATAAGTTCAGGTTATACTGTAAGAGAATAACTATGTAAAGATAACCATATCAGCAGCTAAAATGCATTACAAGTTGAATATTTTACTGTGCACATTTAAAAAAATGGATAGACTGACCTAAACTCTGGACTGATGCGTTTGCTTTTTTTTTTTTTTTTTATTCCTGGGATATGCTATTCAGAAGTGAAGAGACATATAAGGGAACAGTTTTAGTGGCACACCAGGCTGTGATTTTTTTGATGTCTATTGTCATGCAAAGCTGACAAAATAGTTGAATCTAGTAAAGCTGGAAATGTGAGACTGTAGCTCACTGAGGGAGGGGAGATGGGAGGAGTAACCTGGCCAGGAACTGAAATTTGCAAAACTCAACAAGTCATTTTTATCTCAGTAATTTGTTGACACTTTTGCAAGTTTCTTTCAGA
Organism: Protopterus annectens; assembly: GCF_019279795.1. Classification (NCBI taxonomy): domain Eukaryota; kingdom Metazoa; phylum Chordata; order Ceratodontiformes; family Protopteridae; genus Protopterus; species Protopterus annectens. The sequence continues at coordinate 1,841,468,641 of NC_056732.1, read as the reverse complement.
GAATGTGTAGTACCATCAGTAGGAACTGAACAACATTTGTAAATCTCAGCACATACCAGTCAATGACACACGAGCTGCAGACTCTCAAACTTGGCATTTTTTTTCAGGAGTTCCATTCTAAGTGAATGGAAGTCTAGTCTGACAACAAATGGTAGGGCTATTTGTCCTCACAGTCTGCATTATAGGACAGATTTAGCTTTCCAAAGGAATCACCATGTCTGCCCCCATGAGGGCAGACAAGAGTAAAAACAAAATAAAATTAGGAATGAGTACTTATTTTGCTGAAGGCAGCTTAGGGAGGTGTAGTAAATCATGGCAAGATAAAAAATATATGTTTGCTTCATCATATGCCCGTAGTGGTCCTTTAAGATAAAATATCAGGACTGTGAAGCACTGTAATCTAAACACACCTTCTGTAACAGAGCTACTTCTATATTTCCCCTGACTGAGACCCATTTATGTCTGTCAGAGCTTGTTCTAGGCTATAAATAGATGTTAGTTACTAGCAGATAAAGATAAATAACAGGTTTTTGTAAGAGGAATCTTTCGTAGCCTTAAAATATCTGACGACCCCTCCCCACACACTTATGCCGAGGTGTGAAAACTCTCACTGCAGTAAATGACCCCTGCTATACATTTAAAAGTGGCAAGTAGTAGAATTCTAAACTTAGTCTGTCTGCTACTTCCCAAAGCCTTCAGTGGGAGGATTTTTCTCTCATGAATGATGCAGAATTAAAATGGGATGCACTAGTTTGTCAATAATTTCTGTCATGCTCACCCTCCTTTTTTTCTATTTCATATTTATTTATACTTTGGTAACCAGGAAAGTGAACTGGTCCCAGGACCCTTTTCAGCCACAACATAAGCTACACTGGCAAAGATAATAACAGTTATTAAATACACTTATCAATACAAATAAAAAATACTGACAGAAAGACATTGACCAAGACTGCATGTGGAACACACAGCCAATATGCGACAGTGACCAAGTAAATCACTGAGAACATTTACTAGAATGTATACATTAATAATGGTCAACTATACTATGTTGTTTATTATAAATAATTCATTGAATGCACACATATTGCACACGCACACACACACACACTTTATATATATATATATATATATATAGTGTGTGTGTGTTTCTGTATATATATATAGTGTGTGTGTGTTTCTGTATATAGGTTCATAGGTAGGTACTAGGCTATCGGCCCAAGGGCCTATGTAAGCCTAGCCAACAAGGTTCCCTGGCTTATGCCACCCAAGAAAGTTATTTTCCTGTGCCACTGTCGAGCAGAGACAGAGAAGTGATCCCCGGGGTATATTTCCTATTTCCCATCCACTCATCAAGATTTTTCTTGAAGACTGCTAATGAAGAACTTTGCTTGACATAGATGGGTATCCTGTTCCAGAGTATGGGAAGTCTCTGGGAACGGAATCTATCCCTCCAGCATGTCCTGTTTATTGTGGTGACAAGGTTTAGGTCCCTAGAGTGTGTAGCTCAAAGGTATTGGGATTTCTTTAGGTGTAGCATGTCCAACATCTCTGGGTTTGACATAGCTTTATATGTTACGCAGAGGTCACCTCGGAGCAGGTGATATGCTATGGAATAAAGCTGGAGTTTTTTGAGGCAATCAGTGTAGGGCATTTGTTTGAGGCCAGTAATCCTCTTTGTGTGTTAATTCTGTGTCCTTTCCAGCTGCTGCAGATGTCTTGTAAGGTATATTCCAAAAGGGCATTGCATGTATATGAAGTACATGTGTACAAAATTTGGGTATGTGTGTGTGTGTGTGTGTGTGTGTGTGTGTGTGTGTGTGTGTGTGTGTGTGTGTGATGTGTATGCATTATTTAAACACAGTTAAGTACTTCTGAATTCATTAATTCATTTTCTTAGTGTTTTTAATGCAAGGGCACATAGTAAATATATGATAAAGTAAATTCAGCTGTATATTATGGTTGCCCTCTGACATTGTAAGGACTGACTCAAAGTCAGTGGGAATCTCTTACAATGGATCTGCATGTACTAGATATGCATCCCCCTCTGGAAGGAGGTCATAAAAAATGCATAAAATACCTTTTTTATGAACAATATCAGTGCACCTAGTTGATAGGGTTGCCACCTGACTCTCTTTCTGCAGTTCTGGCATGGGGGGGGGGGCTTGAAAATGGGAACTGCATTGATACTTTACAAGAAAAAATATTTTCTGACCTTTCTCTAAATGTCACAGAAATCTTTGATACTACATTTAAGCTATCTTAGCATATAAACTATTATAAATAACATTTAAAGCTTAGCATTTCAATACTGTGTTGCTGTTTATATAAATTTGACAGAAGAGGTGACCATTGCCTTTTAACCCCGACTGATCTAATTGCTTCATTTTGCTATGAAAGTGTTAAGTTCTCCTCCCCTCTTCAATAAAAACAGTGGGAAACAGTTCCACAGTTTTCTGTCTTTTTTTTATATCAGCTGTTGTGTTCCTGACATTAGCAGGATTAACTGTCCATATAACATTGACAGCAGTACCTAGCAAGGTAAGCTACAGATTTAACTGTGTTGATGACATGTCATGCAGGTGGAGATGAATTCCTTTGCAAAGTATGTGAGAAGTTGAGCTTAAAGTGGATGGACTTTCCCTTTCCTTGATTCCAATGCAAGGAAATAAAAGTTTTAAAAAGTACCAGTAGGTAGGTTTCTAGTACCTATACAATTCTGGAACCATACTGTAGGGAGAAAAGAAACCTTAAGATTAAGTTAATCTGTAGGAGAGGGTGGAGTTCTCCTTTAAAGACGCTGAGCTGATGGACCATGTCTGAACCCACTGAGCAGCAGACAAGATCTGAGGTAACGTACAGATGAAAAGGAATTATGATTAGAGGAGCCTGAGCCCTGAATCTGAGAACCTAACAGGTTGTTAGTGTTGGAACACAGGAAACCATATGCTAAGATGAGTTATAAAGATAACACTAGATCTGTGATTTTCAAAGAATGTCACTGTCTGCACATATTTTGCATTGGTGGTATAGTGGTGAGCATAGCTGCCTTCCAAGCAGTTGCCCCAGGTTCGTTTCCCGGCCAATGCAAGAAGTCTGCACATTTTGGACGGCACAGTGGTGGAGCGGTTTGCATTGTCGCCTCACAGCAAGAGGTTTTCCAGTTCAATTCTCGGCTGGGGTGCCTTCCGTGTGGAGTCTGTATGTTCTCCCTGCATTCGTGTGGGTTTCCTCTGGGTACTCTGGTTTCCTCCCATGTTACAAAGACATGTGTCTGGAGCATTTCTCCCCGGACCACCCCCAGAAAATTGGCTCATTCCAAGTCGGACTTTCCTGGTAAATGAATGTTAAATACATAAATATTTCCTTCACAACACTGGTAGCAGAAATAGCTCTTAAGCAATTTATAAGCTTATGTCACACAAAAAAGCTTTGATTAAAAATGGTAAAATAAATTAAGGAAACATGATTTATGTTTGCCCACATTCAGTGAAAAAAAAATCAGTTTAATGATTAAATGCCTTAGTTCTGTTTAACACATGGGATCTACAGAACAAATTTCTATGTTATGTGGTATACAGTTATGATAAAGAAGCCTCTGTCACTGTATCAGTAAATACTACAAAAATATATATGTTTCTTTACAGGGAAAAATAAGGATTTGATTACACCAAACTAAATATCTCCCAGTAGTCTGTAACATATGGCCACAGTGGTGCAGAGGTTAGCGTTGTCGCCTCACAGCAAGAGGTTCTCCTGTTCGATTCTCGGCTGGAGCACCTTTTGTGTGGAGTCTGTATGTCCTCCTTGCAGTCGAGTGACATTAAAGACATGCAGGTAGGTGCATGTGTGTGTGCCTTCCTTGAAAGTTGGGCATTGGGCTAGCACCTCGGCACCGTAAAAATCCACTACCAATCATTAGCAGACTGGAGTTCCGCTGTGGTGACCCCTAACCTGGAAAAGCCGAAAGACATTACTTTAGCCTGTAACATAAAATACATAATCAAGATTTTTTAAAAAACAAATCTCTGAGCATATGAGTATTTCCTACTGAAAAAAAATCAGTTTGATGTTTCAGAACTGTGCCTCCCCTATACTTTGTCAAACTGAAATTGTAAATGTGGTGCCATCTTATTGAGTTTGATTCAGCAAATTTAACTCCAATTGCTGTTTTCCATAGGAAACCACAACTGGTTCTGTTTCTTAGTGTGCACCCGCAATGAGATCTCTCTTTTGGGAGATTTCATCCAATTTCTTGTCTGTCTGACCATGAAGTTGGCATATACAAGATACCCTTCAAATATGCTTTAGTTTATTTTTTTTCTTCATTCAGACAAGGTATACCCTATTGTTTTCATCTGATTACAACCTCACCCAAAAGTAACTCCACAAGCCAAAGGAAAAACCACTACTGTAAGGTTTGCATGAAAAAAAAAAAAAAATATATATATATATATATATATATATATGCATAATATTTCCCCAACTGGGAAAAACATAGTTTGCTGTCTTATAGACTAAACTCCACCACATATTATAACATAAGCAACTACTGTAGCCTTCTATGTTAGAATGTAACCACGCCAACTTATTTATCCTTTGTTGGCCAGGTTATTCCCACTAAGCCAGTGGCCTCTTTTCAGGGGAGACCCAATATGGTATTTATACTAGGAGAAATTTCACAAGGGCATCGGGGAACTTCCCTTACTCTTTTCGCTTATGGGGATGCTGTTCTTGGTGGCACTTCCTGTCTTCTGGTCCTGGTGTGAAGGTGGCTTGGAGAAGCAGGAAGGGAATGGAGGAAGAGGCTATTGGAGGATCGTGTAGTGTTACGGAGGGAGATTTTGAAATGGAGATGAAAAATGTAGTAGATGCAAGATTGGAAGTAATAGTGGAGAAAGTGCAGGCAGTCGAGTCTGTACATGAGGTACCGAGAGCAGGACAGATTTTGGAAAAAAACAACTGAGAATGTGTCCGATTTGGAAGATAGTTTTCAAATCAGTCTCTTCAGAGAGGAAGAATGGGAGCAACAACGAATAATTGCAAGATGATGTATTCTTAAACTTGGTCAATGAACCTATGAACCTATGAACCTACCTATGAACTTATGAACCTACCTATGAACCTACCTATGAACTTATGAACCTACATATGAACCTATGAACCTATGAACCTACCTATGAACTTATGAACCTACCTATGAACTTATGAACCTACCTATGAACCTACCTATGAACTTATGAACCTACCTATGAACCTATGAACCTACCTATGAACTTATGAACCTACCTATGAACCTATGAACCTATGAACCTACCTATGAACTTATGAACCTACCTATGAACCTATGAACCTACCTATGAACTTATGAACCTACCTATGAACCTATGAACCTACCTATGAACTTATGAACCTACCTATGAACCTACCTATGAACTTATGAACCTACCTATGAACCTATGAAAGTGAGCTAGAAAGAGGTGAGGATGTGTACTGGGGGGATTCAATGGAGACAATTCAGCAAGAGGAAGAAATGGTCATGAAAGGTAAATCATATGCAGAAATGGTGACGTCAGGAGCAGAAAAAAAGAAGGAAGATGTGAAGAGATAGGTGTAAAAAGAAGGAATACTTTTACTGTGCGTATAGAAATGAAAGAGGATGTTGAGATGGGCAGATATCAACTATGGGATGAGGTAATTCCACATATTAAAAACAGACTTTTTGGGACATTATATTTGTAAATGGTCAAATAATGGAAATTTATTTTGAAAAACATGAAAACAAAAATATTACACCATGGACTTCATATGTATTTAAAGCATCTTATAAAAAGATGAAAAAAAATCAACTTACAAAGTCATGACTGAAGCAGGTACACAGACTTTAAAAGGACATTTATTAAAATTATGCAAAATATATTAATCTGTCAAAGTGTATGACAATAGAGATTTATGGACTGGGACATGGATTGTAATGTAATTTTGAAAATTGAAAATTACAGTGTTGTACATTTACGAAGTTTTATAACTGTTGATGGAAATAGGGGCATGGTAAAAATATTGGGGCCTGCCTAAAACATGTTATTTGTATAGTAACAAGAGATCACTTAATTGGTAATTGTAAAAAAAGAAAATGTTTTTCATGTGGAATATTTGGACATGATTCAAGGGATTGTGAAGTGAGACGTTACAAATGTAATAAAAAAGGTCATTTGGGGGGAATGTGAAGAAAAAGGGGGGGGGGAGAGACAAATGTTGTGAATGTATTAACAGAGAAAGACCAAAAGGATGTAGAAGTAATAGGAATACAGAGACTCTGAATAATGACATAGTCGTACAAAAAGTGAGTAAAGCAGGAAAAATTTGATATGGGAAAAATGGAAGATGAAGAACCATTTTTGAGTGATAGTGATGATATTAAATGGAGTATAGTAAAGCAAAAAAAGAAATTAAACTGGTAAAAGAGTAAGGAAGAGGAAAAGGAACAGAAGGATGTAAAAAAGAAAAAAAGAAAGGGAAAGGATGAAAAAAAAGTAACGCTAAGGCATGTATAACGCTTTAGCATTAAGTGTAAATCGTTTCAAAAAGTTGGAGAGAAGAATAGGTATTTTGGAGTGGTGTAAAAAGCAAAATAGTGATTTATTATATTAGAAGACATTATATTTCTGTCTCAAATAGAAAGATATAAAACTGTGGTTGGGGAAAAAAAACTTGATATGGAATTTTAGTAGGGAGACTTGTTCTGAAATACTAATATTATATAAATAATGTTAGATATTACAATGGTTATAACCAGAAGAGTTACTGTTACTGACATAAGATGGACAGACCATGTTATTAGAATTACTGACATATATACATACATAAAAAAGCGAGAGTAGTAAGATAAGATAAGGTTTATGGATGTGGTGAGAGAGGACAAGCAGGCGGTTGGTGTGAAAGAGCAAGGAAGAGGAAAAGGAACAGAAGGATGTAAAAAAGAAAAAAGAAAGGGAAAGGATGAAAAAAAAGTAACGCTAAGGCATGTATAACGCTTTAGCATTAAGTGTAAATCATTTCAAAAAGTTGGAGAGAAGAATAGGTATTTTGGAGTGGTGTAAAAAGCAAAATAGTGATTTATTATATTAGAAGACATTATATTTCTGTCTCAAATAGAAAGATATAAAACTGTGGTTGGGGAAAAAAAACTTGATATGGAATTTTAGTAGGGAGACTTGTTCTGAAATACTAATATTATATAAATAATGTTAGATATTACAATGGTTATAACCAGAAGAGTTACTGTTACTGACATAAGATGGACAGACCATGTTATTAGAATTACTGACATATATACATACATAAAAAAGCGAGAGTAGTAAGATAAGATAAGGTTTATGGATGTGGTGAGAGAGGACAAGCAGGCGGTTGGTGTGAAAGAGCATGATGCAGAGGACAGGAAGAAATGGAGATGATCCGCTCTGGCGACCCCTAACTGGAACAGCCGAAAGAAGATGATGAGAGATGTTTAAAAATATAATGCAATAAGTGACAGTTAACATGGATATTATTGTTGCAGGGGATTTTAATTGTAACCTAAGACTATAAAAAAGAAGGCTTATGATGTTAGACTGATATGGGACATTATAAATTATGGACAATTAAAAATATGGAATTCAGAGAATTGGACATATAGAAGAGGAGATAAAACAGCTGATTTTTAGTGTCAGAAAGCTTAGTCATAGTAAAACAAGGAGTGTTATTGACAGGATTTTCAGACCATAGGGCAATCTGGATTACCATAAAATGCTGAGCATGTACGTATAGGAAAAGGTTGAAAAAGAATAAATGAAGTGAACTGGGATGTTACCGGGAGACAGGATGTTATGAGATTATGGAAAGAATATGTACAATAAGAGAATTTTATGAAGATTGAAATTTACCCACCATTCTGACCAAACTGAAATATAAAAAGTGCTATGATATATGAGCAAAATAAAGTATAAGAAGTTGAGCAACAACACAATGAAGAATGAAGAGATATTCTTTATTAAAGAATAGGCATTATATGAATTGAATAAGAAGAAATTAGAGCATTTATTATATAAACAAAGATATTTTTTGAAAGAAAAAAAGAAGAAACTGTACCATACTGAAGTAAAATAACTAAAATAATAGAGTAATGAAAGAAACTAAAGCTGTAACAGGTGTAATACATAATACAAAGAAGAACATTATGTACAGAGTAAAAGAACATATTAGAGTATCATTTAAAAAAAAAGAGGGAAAAGATGTGGAAGGAATGGAAGGAGAGTGCATTGTCAGACAAGGGTAATAAGGATTTAGGAAAAGGAAATACAATTAGAACAGCTATTAAAAACAATGAATTTAGATCCGTCTATAGGATCTACAAAAATTTGAACATACAGCAAAAAAAATGGTTTGTAAAGGTAATAAATGAATGGCTAAATAAAGTTTTTTTTAAGTATAAGGAGTTATGTGGGGGTATTATTAGATTTAATGGAAAAAAAGGTGATAAATCTGATATAAAGAATTGGAGATCAATTGTTTTAAATAATAGACTATAAGATTTTTATGAAAATTATAAAAAAGAATGGAAGAAAAAGTGGTAAGGTTGTAAATAAAAATGTGTTTCGTATCAAAGGTAAAAGGCTTCAAGATTTATTATAAATAATTAATTAGAGAGATAGAGGAAGATACAGTATTTAGAAAGGTTAAGGTAAAATTAGTGGGAGAAGACTTAAGCAAAGCCTTTGATTCAATTTGCAATATTATGGGATATATTGGATACATATAACATAAGTAAGAAGGTTAAAAATGTGTGCATGTCAACTTATTAAGTTTAATATAGTGAAGGTTATGATAAATGGATGATGGCTCAGTGAGGACATACAGTTAGAAAATATTAGACAGGGTTGTCCCATGAGTGGAATATTATTTGTTCTAGTAATGAATGCAATATCCTAATTTGTGAATACAGAAATGGAAAAAAATCAGTTATATTACAAATGAAGGGATAGAAATCCATATTTTGTTAAATTATGCAGATGATATTATCATTATTACTAAAGATGGAGGAAGTATGAAGGCAGTGATAAAGCAAATGCAAGAGATTTTACAAGTTATTAAGTTCATATTAAACAAAGGTAAAAGTCAAGGTTTATGATCTGAAGGGAGGATTGGTAAAGTTAAATTTAATATGGAAAAAGTTAAGATACTTGGAATAAACTTCAGGAAACAAGAAATTATAAATGCTATATGGAAAGAAAAAATAGAGGAAATGAAATACATATGAGTGGATTTTGGAAGCCTTTTAGGCTTTCCTTTAAAAAGAAAGTTCATTTAATAAATTATGTACTGCTAACCAAGATTAGTTATTTAGCCAGTATATTTAGCGTTCTATTAAAATTAGAGAAAGATATATGCCTTTGGTAAAAACTCTGTACCCATGAGCTACCAACATAGGTGGTAGTCTACTTAACACCGAAAGTGTGATAAGACACCTTGGGACACAGGTGGACAGTAGTCTCTCCTTTGATAATCACATTGCCACTGAAGTCAGGAAATTCTTCTACGTGGCACACCTCATCACAAAAGGTTTCTCATCCAGGAAAAAAGAGGTCATTGTTCCCCTCTACTCAACACTCATTAGATCCAGTACAGAGTACAATGCCTCTTTTGGTATCTACTTCACAAGAAATCTACAACAACTGGAAAAAGCCACAGAATTACCTCAAAAAGAGGATTACCTGCCTCAAACAGATGCCCTACGCAGACCGTCTAAAAAAACTCCAGTTTTACTACATCACATATCGCCTACTCAGAGGTAATCTCTGCCTAACATACAAAGCTATGTCAAACCCTGAGCTGTTGGACATGCTCCACTTAAGGAAATCACAATCCCTCCGAGCTACAGGCTGTAGGGACCTAAACCTTGTCACCACAATAAACAAAACATGCTGGAGGGATAGATTCCTGTCCCAGAGACTTCCCATACTCTGCAACAAACTACCTATCTATATCAAACAAAGCTCCTCATTAGCAGTCTTCAAGAAAAATTTTGATGATTGGATGGAAAATAGGAAATTCACCCCGGGGATCACCTCTGTGGCTCTGCTCGACAGAGGCACAGGAAAATAATTTTCTTGGGTGGCGAAAGCCAGGTTACCTTTTTGGCTAGACTTGTATAGGCCCCTAGGGCCGATAGCCTATTACCTACCTATGAACAATATAATATTGTTTTTTTCACTTGGAGATCAAAGAATCCTATGAAAAAAGGGGTGTTATATGTAAAAGGAAAAAAAGGAGGTTTGGGTTAGTAAATCCTATAGTGTATATAGTGTCATTAAACTTATGTAGAGTAATGAAATGTTTAAATGATAATGATGTTTCCTTATTATCAACATGTTAAGTCTGAATTATAAAACATAATGGTTAACCTTTTTCAGTTGAAAAAAAGAGATGTTGTAATAAAGAAACAATATTCTCAAGATAAGATTTTGTGGAAAATAAATGCAAAAGAAATCGATAAAAAGAAGAAAATTTGGTATGACAAGATTATGGAAAAATATTACAGCATATATCCTTGGAAGAAATTAAATATTGAGAAAAGGAATGTAATCACTGCAAGAATGGAAATTATAGTGTCAGGATTTTTTATGGAGGTTGACCATACACAAATTACCAGTGAAGGCAAATATGCCATTTAACAGCATAAAAGATAGTGTGTGTTATAGTGCAGTGAATTTGAAAGCTGTGAACATGTTTCTAGAATGTAAAAGAGCTAAAATGTTATGGAAAAAGATTATGGATACAAACTATGTGGAAGGATTTAAAGAAAAAAGGATTTAAACATGGATATGACTGAATTTGGGCTTTACAGAAACAAATAAGAAAGAGATTGTCAGATGTGATAAAAAATGTTTGTTATAATATGGTTAATGTAGAATCAGACAGTTAAGGAAATCATGTTGAATGAAAAAAAGGACTTGGCAATGGTATTAAAGAAAATAAGGTTTTGGTTGTGGAAATTGGAGTGGGGGTTTAAAAAGTAATAATTATGTGCATTTTTATAATGAAGAAAACGTAAAATAAGGATGTGATATAGGATTTCTAATTACTGTATATAGATATATCTACTGCAAATTATCGAAAAATGTGTGTGTTTGTGTGTGTAATGTAAATAACTAGATGTAAATAACTTTTTATTGTGTGTGTGTGTGTGTGTGTGTGTGTGTGTGTGTGTGTGTGTGTGTGTGTGTATATATATATATATATATATATATATATATATATATATATATATATATTTATGGATTGTATAAATAAAGGACCCCTACTCTTTTTGATAGGTACCTTGGGATCGTTTACATTCACCTGAGCAACCACTAACTCAGGAAGATGGGACCATAGTTTAACATCTCATACAATGGACAACAGACTCAGGAGTACAACACTGCATTGGTGCAGCGGTTGTATTGTCGCCTCACAGCAAGAGGTTTTCCGGTTCGATCCTTGGCTGGGGTGCCTTCTGTGCAGAGTCTGCATGTCCTCCCTGCATAAATGTGGGTTTCCTCCCGTTTTCTCCCACGTTACAAAGACATGCATCAGGAGCATTTCTTCACGGGCCTTTTCTGAAAATTGGCTTTGTTCCAAGTCGGGCTTTCCCAGGAAACAAATGTTAAATACAAAATAAATAAATGAATTGCACTGCACTGTCAGCAATCAGGTCAAGTAGAATGAGAACAGAACTCACAGCATTCTTCTCTTCCGGCACTAAAGGCTAGTGTGCTATCTGCTGTACAACTGACACTGTCAGCACTTCAAACAGGTTCACTGCCTAATTCAAAACAAAGAAAAATAATTTAAACTGATCATTACTGTGGGCACTGACTTTCATTCACACTTCCCAAAGATGCAGGTAGTTTGGTTTAATGCAAATAAGCTGCTTTATTCAAAGCATCCATGTAACATAAACCATCCTGAGAGCAGAGAACATGCTTTGCTAATTCAAACTCTCGGTGTGAAGGAACAAAAAATTGTGGTAAGTACTTAGATCAGTTGGTATCACAGGTTCATAGGTTCATAGATTAGTACTACATTAACTGCTATTGTGGGCCATTTTAAGCATAGGCAATTACCTCATGTGAGAATCAAACCCTGCATACTGTGTCTGTAAGGTAACTGCCTTAACCATTATGCCAACCTCCCATTACCCTAGAATGTCAAGATGCCATGGACTGTGTGTTTGTAACACAACATGTGCGACAGGGATGGAACTACTAGGGATGGCTATTTACTGATAAGCAACAAATAGTCTCCACTTCTTGTGTCAAACTGGGGTTATTAGTTCTATGGATTTCATTAGCATATTATGGACTTATTTTAGACTGAACTAATTCAGATGTGAGGGAATCCATTTAGTTTAAAACATTTTTGTTCTTAAACTAAAAGAAAAACATTGAAAAATAAGTTACCTCTGCATCTAATATTATGGCAAATGATAACTCAAAACCAGGAAGCCTCCCAGCATCCTGGTTTTATACTCAAAACAGGAAATGATGTTATTAATGATGAACTTTTGAATATGAAAAACAATTAAACACACATCTAAAAAGTGTCAAGATGTATTTCTTGTAAAACGTTTCATTTTTTAAAATTAAAGAGAATTTTATAGAGGGATGAGTTAGTAGTCTAGGTTTACACTTTTGAGCAAATGTACACATGCACGCTCCCCTTCGTGTTTTAACACGCTTGCGCACAACGCATTTATACAAAATATATTTATGTACATTTTTGAGTGGGAGAACATGTGTGTGTGTGTGTGGGTGTGTACATGTGTGTGTGTGTGTGTGTGTGTGGGGTTCAAAAGAGTGTGTGTGTGTGTGTGTGTGTGGGAGTGTGTGTATGTACACATATTTTTTGGATGAATAAAGTGGAGAGATAAATTAACTAACATGATAACCAATTCCATTCATTACACCAATAAACACATTCATTCAATCACCAGTCTTCCAATATCATCCATCATCTTTCTAAATGTTCAAGTTGAGATTCTAGCATAGTAATTATCATGTATATTAGACAACATTTTTAAATTTATGGGATTATGTCATATTGTTTTGTTTGTATACAAGATTCATATAGACAAACATTTTAATTTTAGCGCTTAAAATTATCTGGCTGTGTGGTTACTTTCATTTTTCATCAGTCGCTGAGTATTTGGCTTGTTTAAGAGTTATTTTCGGGTCACCGAAGCTTTTCTCAGTTTATAACTCAAGAAATGCGTCCAAAGGAATAAAGCAACAATGTGCTTGATGTAATGTATATTGTTGGGCACTCTGATAAAATGATGCAGATGATGTAATGCAGATTACATATAAGGCCATAACTCTACCCACTTGGCCATGTAGATTGCTGGGTACTATGATACAATGATGTGGTTGATGTAATGCAGATAGCTGGGTACTGTAATACAAGGATGTAGTTGATTTAATGCAGATTCTGGGTACTGTGATACAATGATGTGGTTGATATAATGAGATTGCTGGGTACTGTGATACAGTGATGTTTATGTAATGCAGATTGCTGGATACAGCGATACAGTGATGTGGTTGATGTAATGCAGATTACTGGGTACTGTGATACAATGATGTAGTTGATGTAATGTAGATTGCTGGGTAATGTGATACAATGATGTTGTTGAAGTAATGCAGATTGTTGGGCAGTGTGATACAATGATGTGGCTGTAATACAGATTGCTGGGGACAGTGATACAATGACATAGTTGATGTAATCCAGATTGCTATGCACTGTGATACAATGATGTGGTTGCTGTAATACAGATTGCTGCGTACAGTGATACAATGATGTAGTTGATGTAATACAGATTGCTGGGTACAGAGATACAATGATGTGTTGATGTAATTCAGATTGCAGGGTACAGTCATACAATGATGTGGTTGATGTAATGCAGATAGCTGGGTACTGTGATACAAGGATGTGGTTGATGTAATTCAGATTGCAAGGTATTGTGATACTATGATGTGGTTGATGTAATGCAGATTGTTGGGTACTGTAATACAATGATGTAGGTGATGTAATTTAGATTGTTGGGTACAGCGATACAAACACATAGTTGATGTAATTCAGATTGCAGGGTACTGTGATACAGTGATGTTGATGTAATGCAGATTGCTGGGGACTGTGATACAATGATATGGTTGATGTAATGCAGATTGCTGGGTACAGTGATACAATGATGTGGTTGATGTAATTCAGATTGCAGGGTACTGTGATACAATGATGTGGTTGATGTAATGCAGATTGCTGTGTACTGTGATACAATGATGTGGTTGATGCAACTCAGATTGCAGGGTACTGTGATACAATGATGTGGTTGATGTAATGCAGATTGTTGGGTACTGTGAAACAATGATGTGGTTGATGTAATTCAGATTGCAGGGTACTGTGATACAATGATGAGGTTGATGTAATTCGGATTACAGGGCACTGTGATACAATGATGTGGTTGATGTAATGCAGATTGTTGGGTACTGTGATACAATGATGTGGCTGATGTAATGCAGATTGCTGGGTATTGTGATACAATGATGTGGTTGATGTAATACAGATTGTTGGGTGCTGTCATACAATGATGTTGATGTAATTCAGAATGCAGGGTACTGTGGTACAATGATGTGATTGATGTAATGAAGATTGCTGGGTATTGTGATACAACGATCCAGTTGATGTAATGCAGATTGCTGGATACTGTCATACAATGATGCGGTTGATGTAATGCAGATTCCTGGGTACTGTCATACAAGGATGTAGTTAATGTAATGCAGATTGCTGGGTACTGTAATGTGGATTGCTGAGTACTGTGATACAATGATGTGGTTGATATAATGCAGATTGCTGGGTACTGTGATAACATGATGTGGTTGATATAATTAGATTGTTGGGCACTATGATACAGTGATGTAGTTGAGGTAATGCAGATTGTTTACTACTGTGATACAGTGATGTTGTTGATGTAATGCAGATTGCTGGGTATTGTGATACAATGATTTGGTTGAGGTTGATATAATCAGTTTCTTGGGTACTATGATACAGTGATGTAATGCAGATTACTGTGTACTGTGATAGAATGATGTGGTTTGTGTAATGCAGTTTGCTGGATACTGTGATACAAGGATATGTTGATGTAATGCAGATTGCTGGGTACTGTGATACAGTTATGTGGTTGATGTAATCCAGACTGCTGGGTATTGTGATACAATGATGTGGTTGATATAATCAGTTTGTTGGGTACTATGATACAGTGATGTAATGCAGATTTCTGTGTACTGTGATAGAATGATGTGGTTTGTGTAATGCAGTTTGCTGGATACTGTGATACAAGGATATGTTGATGTAATGCAGATTGCTGGGTACTGTGATACAATTATGTGGTTAATGTAATGCAGACTGTTGGGTACTGCCATACAATGATGTGGTTGATGTAATGCAGATTGCTGGGTACTGTGATACAAGGATATAGCTGATATAATCCAGATTCTGGGTACTATGATACAATGATGTGGTTGATGTAATGCAGATTGCTGGGTACTGTAATACAATGATGTAGTTGATGTAATGCAAATTGCTGGTTAGTGTAATGCAGATTGCTGTGTACTGTGATACAATGATGTGGTTGATATAATCAGATTGTTGGGTACTATGATACAGTGATTTAATGTAGATTGCTATGTACTGTGATACAAGTATGTGGTTTGTGTAATACAGACTGCTGGCTACTTTATACAAGGAAAATGGTTGATATAATGCAGACTGCTGGGTACCACCATACAATGATGTGGTTGATATAATGCAGATTGCTGGGTACTGTGATGCAAGGATGTAGTTGATGTAATGCAGATTCTGGGTACTATGATGCAATTATGTGGTTATGTAATGCAGATTGCTAGGTACTGTGATACAATGATGTAGTTGATGTAATGCAAATTGCTGGGTAGTGTAATGCAGATTGCTGGGTACTGTAATGCAGATTGCTGGGTACTGTGATACAATGATTTGGTTGATATAATCAGATTGTTGAGTACTGTGATACAGTGGTGTTGCTGATGTAATGCAGATTGCTGGGTACTGTGATACAATGATTTGGTTGATATAATCAGATTGTTGGGTACTATGACATGGTGATGTAATGCAGATTGCTGTGTAATGTGATACAGTGATGTGGTTTGTGTAATGTTGATTGCTGGGTACTGTGATGCAAGGACATGGTTGATGTAATGCAGACTGCTGGGTACTGTGATACAATTATGTGGTTAATGTAATGCAGACTGCTGGATACTGTCAAACAATGAGGTGGTTGATGTAATGCAGATAGCTGGTACTGGTATACAAGGATGTAGCTGACGTAATGCAGATGCTGGGTACTGTGATACAATGATGGGGTTGATGTAATTCAGACTGCAGGGTATTGTGATACAATGATGTGGTTGATGTAATGCAGATTGCTGTGTACTGTGATACAATGATGTGGTTGATGCAACTCAGATTGCAGGGTACTGTGATACAATGATGTGGTTGATGTAATGCAGAATGTTGGGTACTGTAATACAATGATGTGGTTGATGTAATTCAGATTGCAGGGTACTGTGGTACAATGATGTGGTTGATGTAATTCAGATTGCAGGGTATTGTGATACAATGATGTGGTTGATGTAATTCAGATTGCAGGGTACTGTGATACAATGATGTGGTTGATGTAATGCAGATTGTTGGGTACTGTGATACAATGATGTGGTTGATGTAATGCAGATTGCTGGGTACAGTGATACAATGATGTGGTTGATGTAATGCAGATTGCTGGGTACTGTGATACAATGATGTGGTTGATGTAATGCAGATTGTTGGGTACTGTTATACAATGATGTTGATGTAATTCAGATTGTTGGGTACTGTCATACAATGATGTTGATGTAATTCAGAATGCAGGGTACTGTGATACAATGATGTGGTTGATGTAATGAAGATTGCTGGGTATTGTGATACAATGATCTGGTTGATGTAATGCAAATTGCTGGGTACTGTCATACAAGGATGTAGTTAATGTAATGCAGATTGCTGGGTACTGTAATGTGGATTGCTGGGTACTGTGGTACAATGATGTGGTTGATATAATGCAGATTGCTGGGTACTGTCATAAAATGATGTGGTTGATATAATCAGATTGTTGGGCACTATGATACAGTGATGTAGTTGATGTAATGCAGATTGTTTACTACTGTGATACAGTGATGTTGATGTAATGCAGATTCCTGGGTATTGTGACACAATAATGTGGCTGATGTAATGCATATTGCTGGGTACAGTGATACAATGATGTGGTTGATGTAATGCAGATTGCTGTGTACTGTGATACAATGATGTAGTTGATGCAACTCAGATTGCAGGGTACTGTGATACAATGATGTGGTTGATGTAATTCAGATTGCAGGGTATTGTGATACAATGATGTGGTTGATGTAATTCAGATTGCAGGGTACTGTGATACAATGATGTGGTTGATGTAATGCAGATTGTTGGGTACTGTGATACAATGATGTGGTTGATGTAATGCAGATTGCTGGGCACAGTGATACAATGATGTGGTTGATGTAATGCAGATTGCTGGGTACTGTGATACAATGATGTGGTTGATGTAATGCAGATTGTTGGGTACTGTCATACAATGATGTTGATGTAATTCAGATTGTTGGGTACTGTCATACAATGATGTTGATGGAATTCAGAATGCAGGGTACTGTAATGTGGATTGCTGGGTACTGTGGTACAATGATGTGGTTGATATAATTCAGATTGCTGGGTACTGTCATAAAATGATGTGGTTGATATAATCAGATTGTTGGGCACTATGATACAGTGATGTAGTTGATGTAATGCAGATTGTTTACTACTGTGATACAGTGATGTTGATGTAATGCAGATTCCTGGGTATTGTGACACAATAATGTGGCTGATGTAATGCATATTGCTGGGTACAGTGATACAATGATGTAGTTGATGTAATGCAGATTGCTGGGTACTGTGAAACAGTGATGTTGTTGATGTAATACAGACTGCTGGTACTGTGATACAATGATGTGGTTGATGTAATCCACATTGCTGGGTGATGTGGTTGATGTAATCCACATTGATGGGTAATGTGATACAATGATGTACTTTAATGCAGATTGCAGGGTACAGTGATACAATGATGTAGTTGATGTAATGCAAATTGCTGGGTACTGTGATACAGTGATGTTGATGTAATGCAGATTGCTGTGTACTGTGATACAATGATGTGGTTGATGTAATGCAGATTGCTGGGTATTGTGACACAATGATGTGGCTGATGTAATGCATATTGCTGGGTATAGTGATACAATGATGTAGTTGATGTAATGCAGATTGCTGGGTACTGTGATACAGTGATGATGCAATGCAGATTGCTGGGTACTGTGATACAATAATGTAGCTGATGTAATTCAGATTGCAGGGTACTGTGATATAATGATGTGGTTGATGTAATGCACATTGCTGGGTAATGTGATAAAATTATGTAGTTTTGGCGGTACTGTGATGCAATGACATATTTGACACACTGCACATTGTTGAGTACTGTGATACTTAAAATGTGTGGGGTCAGTTTCATTATTACAGTCATACTAAAACATTCCATTAAATGTTTGGTGTTCAATGGATTTCTGAGCAATTATGTACCATAAACAATTCATGAAAAAATATAACTGAAGTGTATATGGTCAGTGTAGTATACTATAGTTTAGTTTTCGGAAAGAAAGGAAATGTATTAATGACAGTATCTCCTAACAGTTATTATGTCCCTTCAAGTAACACAAGTCTTATACTTAAGAAATTAAATGCACCCCAGAAATATAGACAACACATCTGAGATTCCCCTTTTACCTATGGAAATCATGTTCTCATAGTTCTGTACCATAACTTCCACATGTAGCTCCTTTTGCTGTTGACTTAGCATCTTCCACTCCTCTCCTGAAAATTTGACAGCGACATCTTCAAAACTTTCTGGAGTCTGAAAGAAAACAAAATCCCATTGATTGTTTTTAGCTTCATTGTTGCTAACAGACAGATTTGAAATGTTTTGACAAGAAAATAACCAACTATGTTAAAACTTCACACATATGCATTGTTTGTTAATTTGCTAAAAATAACAATCTTTCCATCTTCCTATTTATTGACAGATGCTTGAGCTAGCCACCAGAATAACCAGTTATGGTTTATTTGTTCCCAGAACAGCACGTTTTTGCAAAAAGACTTAGCATAAAGCAAGACACTTAACTATTCATTTGAGCAGGACAAGATATATATATATATATATATATATATATATATATATATATATATATATATATATAAATATATATAAATAAGCCAGGTCACATGTGTTTTCCCTGTGCTAGATCAATGCATGATCAAAAAAAACAATACTCCCTGAACTTAACAGATGGAGAAGCACTTCTCCAAATGTCAGCTAAGCAGTTTTGCTGTGACAATCTTACATGCACCCCGATGTAGTGTGATAGTCCTCTATAGTCCTAAACTTTACTGTTTCACAAAGGTGGAAAAAGTCCCCACTGAAGCTTACACAAACAACAACCCCATACAGTTGTCTGCATGCTTTGATCTCAATCAGCTGTAGTTGAGCAGTCATGTTATGACCAGTAAACAACCACCTGTAAGAAAATGTCACATAACATCTAGATATTATTATATTAGTTAATTTACAGGGTAATAATTCGAGCAACAATTCCTTTATAGTAAATATTCTGACAGCCCGGGTTACAGTATTATTAAATATCTATATCCATAATTCCCACCTTAATTTCTATCCAGCAAACATTTAACACTCAAGATAAAAATGTCACCCAATTACTGCTTCTGCCTTTTGTTACTTCTACTGCTACAAATACTTGGTTAACTATATAAATCTGCCTTGCAGTTTGTCTGTAGTTCATTTCTAAACTTAGCACAGATACCTACCAATATTTTTAAGGCTGTTGATGGTACAGCTACAGTAAGTTACTTGTAGGCACTGCCATAAACTAAGGTTAACAAATGTACCAAAATACAATGCTGCAGGTGAATGAAGATAACAATAAATCTTTCCAACCTGGCTCATGTTCTCGCTTATGGCCTTTGTAATATTATAAAACATGTTTCCAAAATGCACAGCTAACACTCCTCACAGAAATTACTACAAAATGTAACTCTACACTTATGAGGTGACCTACTGCTACTCTCAGTTTATATAGATTACTACAGAGTTACATCCACACTATTCAAGGACAGCACTTCTCTCCATTCCCACAATGTAAAATCAGAAAGCAAAACTGCCAAGCCTCATATTCCAGTGGAACCCATCCCACATAACTACATGGGCATGCACAAATGTTGAGTAACATGTTCTGAAGACTGGTAGAGATGGGTGAAGGCTGCCAGCCTAGCCAGATAGAATTGTGCAGATAATTCTATCATTTGTAAATATGAATGTTGAAATACAAGCTTGTTTTTTTTTAAATGAAAGAATATGCTGTGAAATGCTGAACTTAAAACAATGTGGCAGCATTGCCATCTGCTGTAAAGAAAGCTAAGTCAAGCATTTCTTGTTGGTCCTTTGAAATTAAAATTATTTCATGAGTGCCTTTGTTTACAAGTCAGCTCCAGTCCGGCTATATTAAGGCTTCCTGCCTATTGTTTTAAGGCTAAAGTTAATGACCAGAATTTACATATGGAATGTCCTTTATTGCTCTAAGTGTAAAAGAATGTAAATGCAGTTTCTGTCAGCCTGGGAACACCAGGAAAGTGTAAAAGATTATGTAATGTTTTAGCAGAACTGCAGTTTCAATTTAAACAGTGAGAACCAGAGATTATTAAGCATTTTTCTCTGACTATCCAACTCACAGCACTGCCTGTTGCTCTGTGTAAGTAAGTTATTTTAGAAGTGTGTTTTCTTGTAGCGATAGCTAGGAATTAGAAAGTTTAGACTAAGTGTTTTTCTGTGATGTACTTATGATTTATTTTAAGAATTTCTGTGTGATCTCTGAACTTTTAACTAGCACTGTGTAGTAGAAAGTATTGTCTGTTGGTTTTAATTATTTATTATTAAATATTTTAAAACCTTTTAACTGTGGCTGGTTTGTGTCGAGATAAGTTAAGCTCTAAGAGTAAATTGCATGTACATAAGGATCCTGTACCAGGTCACTCTAATCAGCCTTGAGACTGTTTAGTCACATCTACCAATTGGATAATAATATCGCACAGTAATAATTGGACACCCTTTTAAGGGCCTTTGAGTAACTGATAATATTAGCTGGGTGGTGGCAGTAATTACTACCGTATAGTCCGGGTAAAAAGGGCACAGCTGGAAAACCTGTGCCAGCCTTCCACAGACATGTCTGTGTGGTTGGGTAAACTCTTATCTCAAAGTCTGTGTGTGTCAGCTACTTGGGCAGGGACACAAAGCACTGGTTGGACAGAGAGGGTGCTGGAAATTTTAGTTTGCCCAGCTAGGCTTAGATCTGGATCCTATAGCTGTGCCAGTGGGGAGTTTTATTGGGGACCTGGGGAGCAAAGGAGCAACCAGCCCCAGACAGACTGTGATCTCTGTGTGCTCTTAAGGGAAATTGCACTTTACCGTGTGTATTTGTTATCCTTTCCTCTCATATGAGTTGCTCTCAATGGTGTTAGTGGTGAGGATTGAGGCTCCTTGATTGCTGGGCCAGGGCACGGGCATCACATATTAATTGTATGGCAGCAGTGGGATATTCACATCACATATTAATTGGTTGGCAAATACTAACTGGCTTGTAGTGGTGTGAGTAGAGTGAATCCTGTAGCTTGTGTATAGTGAGCTTGGAAGGTGTTTTGTACTCTAAAATCAGCCACACAGTGAATACTCAGAGTTCAGATCACAATTGTTTTATTTCTTTTGCTAGCTTAGCTAGTCAGGGTGAGTAGGCAGGATGTCAGCAGAGGAGTATGGAAAGCTGACAAGAAGCCAGCTGGTGGAGATGTGCCAGACTAGGGGACCTGTGCATGGAAACCTGACTAAAGCAGATCTGATTGCAGCCTTGGTTACAGCTGCATCAGAAAACAGCAACCAGGAGGACAATCAGACTGGCAGTGGAGATATAGTTCCCTCAGAGAATGGACAGCTCAATCTTTCTGCTGTGGACTTAAAAATCCGGCTGGAGCTAAAGAGACTTGAGTTGGAGGCCAGGCGTGTGGAATTAGAAGAAAATGAGAGACTGCGACATTTGCAGGCTGAGGAGAATGAGAAACTGTTACTTCTGCAATCTGAGGAACAAGAGAGACAGAGGCAGCATGAAAAGGAGATGCTGACTCTTTGCCAGAGTCATGGAGGCAATGGGGAAGGGAGTAACTGGACCCCAGAAGCACAAAAGGTCAGTAAATTTCTTCCACAGTTTAAAGAGGGGGATAAGTTCAATAGTTTCATTTATATGTTTGAGAGGGTATGTAAACAGTATGAAGTTGACCAAGAGCTCTGGGTACGGTTCTTGACCCCCTTACTCCATGGTAAAGCTGTAACTGCATTAGCTAAAATGTCTGACGTTGCATGTTTTGATTATACTGCTGTAAATAAATGTATTTTAGAACTGTTTAAGCTAACACCTGAAACGTATAGGAAAACATTTCGTGAGCACAGACGCAAGGCAGATGAAAGTGTGTGTGAATATGTTGCTGAACTGAGCACTTATTTCCATAGGTAGGTGAGTGGATGTCAGGTCATCTCTTCTGAAGGGCTGGCAGACTTTTTGGTGAGGGAACAAGCCCTTAGCAACTTTGTCTGAGGACATGAGGATTTGTTTAGCTGATAGACAATGTGCTACTTCAGATGAGTTGGGGAAGAAGGGAGACCTATACCTAGCAAGCAGGGCAGCCCTGCAAAGGAAGGGGACCCCCCCAGTACTGCTCATGGGTCTAAAGGAACCCATGGTGGGCAGCACAGACTGTCCCAACAGAATCTGCCAGTAGCAGGGGAAGCCACTAGTCCAGGTACACATCCAGGAGCTATGGTTAAATGTTTTGAATGCAAACAGTGGGGCCATGTAGCATACAAGTGGCCTTGGAGGCAAGGTCCAAAGGTGAGGGAGCTAGTAAGTGGGAAAGACAAAATGCCAATAGTAGGTTGTCTTGAGACAACGGGGGTATCGAACTATCATCCTGCAGATGTCCTGAGAGGGAAGGATTTGGATGAGGCAGTACCATGTACTTATGCAGTTACACGCGGTCAGGCTAGGAGACAAGCATGTGGGTCTGGTAGCCTGGGAGAGACCCAGACAGACCACTTACTTGCAGCCAGGACTGGTGAGGTGGTTGCTTCAAGGAGGAAACTATGCAGCACCAGTGAGACTGAATGTGAGCCACAGCTGCTTGTGGGTACTGATGTTTCCTTGGACAAAGTGACTGTAAAGGTAGAGGTGAGTAGTAGTACCCAGGCACTGTCAGAGGATGCCAGACTTCCTGTGGAAGGGGAGCTGGGAAGGATTACAAGGAGAAAGTTGAGACAGGCTCAGCTCTCAGACCCTACATTGCATGGCCTGAGGCACGTAGCTAGGGAGGCACCTGATTCTCAAGGAATGGGAGAATCTTTATACTGGAATAAAGGGTTACTATACAGAGAGTGGACCCCTGAGGGAGGGCTAGAAGATGAGAGAGTACAGCAGTTGGTACTGCCTACAGCCTAACATCTAGCCATAGCCCATGATATTCCTTTTGCAGATCATATGGGCATAAAACGTACAAAGAGGCGTATTATGCAGAACTTCTTTTGGCCTGGAATTTCCAGAGATGTAACAGGGTACTGCAGGATCTGTGAGCAGTGCCAAAAGGTAGGCAAGGCAGGAGACAAGGTGAGAGCTCCTTTGATGCCTTTGCCTGTGCTTGAGGAGCCATTTCAGAGGGTAGCTATGGATATTGTGGGTAGTCTGAGTACCCCAAGTTCCACAGGGAAGAGCATATCCTAGTGGTAGTGGATTATGCTACACGATACTCTAAGGCAGTGGCTTTGTCCTCCATTGAGGCAGAGAAGGTGGCAAATACTTTGTAAGAGATTTTCAGCAGGGTAGGTTTCCGAAAAGAAATACTAACTGACAGAGGTGCTAATTTCATGTCAGACCTGCTGGCTTGTCTGTGGAAGTCCTGTGGGGTGAAGCACATGAAGACCACCCCTACCATCCTAAGACTAATGGTCTTGTTGAGAGGTTAAACTCTACAATCAAGTCCATGCTACGGGCATTTGCAGATCAGTTTAAGAGGGAGTGGGACAAATATTTGCCCCATCTGTTTTCTTACACAGAGGTTCCCCAGGAATCCACATGTTTTTCACCCTTTGAGTTGTTGTATGGGCATAGGGTGAGGAGACCTCTAGATTTAATTTGAGATGAGTGGGAAGGTGAGTGTGAGTCTCACAAGGATTCTGTTGTGTCATATGTCCTAAACCTCAGGACAAGGCTCAGGGAACTCATGTGCTTGGCCCAGGAGAACCTGGCAGAAGCCCAACAGCAGAAAAAGGTGTGGTATGACAGGAACACTCGAGCTAGAGAGTATGCTGTGGGCCAGCAGGTAATGGTTCTCATTCCTGTCAGACCCAACAAGCTGCAAGCAGCTTGGGAGGGTCCCTACAAGGTGGTAAGAAAGGTAAGTCATGTTAATTACATGGTGGAACTGCTGGGCAGATGGCAGGGGCACACACTGTACCATGTTAACATGGTGAAACCTTACCATGATAGGGAGGCCCTTGTACTGAGCATTTTCAGTGGATTGCAGGAGGAGTCTGAGGGAGATCTTGGGACTGATTGCCTCAGTGAGGCTCGGGCTGACACCTCAGTGGAAGGGGTAGCAATGTCCCAGCAGCTATCTCCTACCCAGATTCAAGAAATCCAAGCAATGTTGCAGGAATATGGGGACATGTTCACTGGGAAACCAGGGTGCACCCACCTGGTGCAGCACCAGGTGGATACAGCACCCCAAAGGCCTATTAGGCAGGCCCCTTATAGAGTGCCTGAGAGTGTCAGACAGACCCTGAGGGAGGAGGTACAGGAGATGTTGTAACTAGGGGTGATTCAAGAGTCCAACAGCCCTGGGCCTCCTCAGTGGTGCTGGTGCCAAAGAAGGATGGCAGCACCAGGTTCTGTATGGACTACAGGAAATTAAATAGTCACACAGAGACAGATGCTTATCCCCATGCCTAGGACAGAATAGGCCCTAAAGCAGCTGGGTGGAGCTAAGTATCTTACAACCACTGATCTTACCAAGGGTTACTAGCAGGTGCCTTTGACTCCCAGTGCTAGAGAAAAGTCAGCCTTTGTGACTCCTTTTGGCTTGTATGAGTTCACAAAAATGCCCTTTTGGATGAAGAATGTGCCAGCAACTTTCCAGAGGCTGGTAGATCATATTCTAGCAGGAGCCAGAGGGTTTGCCCTTGCTTACCTAGATATTTCCATCTACAGCCATTCCTGGCCAGAGCACCTTCAGCATGTCAGGGAGGTGCTAGGCAGACTACAGAGGGCAGGGTTGACCATTAAGCCGAGCAAATGTCAGGTGGGTATGGCAGAGTGGTAAGATAAGGCCAGAACCTGCCAAAGTGGAAGCTATTCAGGCATGGCCTGCACCTGTTACCAAAAAGAAGGTGAGGCCATTTTTAGGGACAGCAGGTTACAACAGAAAGTCCATCCTCAATTATAGTACCATAGCTGCTCCCCCCTCACAGACCTGACAAGGAAGAACAGGCCAGATAAGGTAGTGTGGACCCCAGCATGTGAGCAGGCATTCCATAAGCTTAAAGAAGCTTTGGGAGGACCCCCTGTGTTATCCAGTCCAGATTACAGCAAAGAATTTGTTGTGCAGGTGGATGCTTCAAACCAAGGGGTGGGGGCTGTACTTAGCCAAACTTTTTGAGAAGGGGAAGAGCATTCAGTGGTTTATCTCAGTCATAGGCTCCAACCCATGGAGGAATGCTATGCAGCTGTAGAAAAGGAATGTCTAGCCATAGTGTAGGCACTGCAGAAACTTCAGCCTTATCTGTATGGAAGGAAATTCATTGTTAAGACAGATTACAACCCTCTAACATGGTTAAACAGAGCAACCCAGCAAAATGCCAAGTTGCTAAGATGGAGCCTGAGGTTGCAAGCATATGATATGTCCATGCAGCACCGTAGTGAGTTTAGCAATGCTAATGCAGATGGGCTCTCAAGACAGGGAATGGGGTAGGTATACTCAGATAGACCTAACCCTCTCAAGTGGCGTGTCGCAAGGGTCACTTGAAAAACTAGCTTGAGTTCTCCATGAGGGAGAAATGTGAAGACTGGTAGAGATGGGTGTAGGCTGCCAGCCTAGCCAGACAGAATTGTGCAGATAATTCTATCATTTGTAAGTATGAATGTTGAAATACAAGCTTGTTTTTTTAAATGAAAGAATATGCTGTGAAATGCTGAACTTAAAACAATGTGGCAACATAGCCATCTGCTGTAAAGAAAGCTTAGTCAAGCATTTCGTTTTGGTTTTTTGAAATTAAAATTATTTCATGAGTGCCTCTGATGTTTACAAGTCGGCTCCAGTCCGGCTAGATGAAGGCTTCCTGCCTTTTGTTATAAGGCTAAAGTTAATGACCAGAATTTACATGTGGAATGTCCTTTATTGCTCTAAGTGTAAAAGAATGTAAATGCAGTTTCTGTCAGCCTGGGAACACCAGGAAAGTGTAAAAGATGATGTAATGTTTTAGCAGAACTGCAGTTTCAATTTAAACGGTGAGAACCAGAGATTATTAAGCATTTTTGTCTGACTATCCAACTCACAGCACTGCCTGTTGTTCTATGCAAGTCAGTTATTTTAGAAGTGTGTTTTCTTGTAGCAATAGCTAGGAATTAGAAAGTTTAGACTGTTTTTTTCTGTGATGTCAGAACTGTACTACTGATTTATTTTAAGTATTTCTGTGTGATCTCTGAACTTCACAGTAAGCTACCTGTCAGGCGCTAGAATCAGCCACATAACACAAGCACTCAGGTCACTCCACAGCAAGTACACATATGACTCAGTCATTGTCCATGCCGGTGTGAACGACCTGAGACGTACCTCCCTGGACTACATGAAAAGAGACATAGAGGAGCTCTCAGATTATGTAGCCCAGGCCGGTATGACCCTGACCCTAAGCAGTATCCTACCCTCACCAAGAATGATGCCATAATACAGAGACAAAATGATCAGCTTTAATAATTGGCTTAATTACTGGTGTCATTCTAAGGGGATCCAATGTCTGTCTGCCTGGGATGACATGCTTGACAAGCCACGCTGCTTGAGGGACGGCTTGCACCTGTCACCCTGGGCTTCGGATATTGGCAAAGGCTCTTGCCACCCCCATAGTGACTTTTTTAGGCAAGGCTCAAATGATACACCTACCACCCTAGAAAACAAAAATGGAGAAAAACTAAGGGTAATACTGCTCAATGCCAGAAGTCTAAACCTCAAGATGCACGCCCTCAAAGCCCTCCTCAGTATGGAGAACATCGATGTCTGTGCTGTGACTGAAACCTGGTTCAAGGCTCCTGAGAGCACCCCAGCACTATCAGGTTATACCTCATATCATGCGTTCCGGCCCCAAAATCCGGACCGAACCACAAAAGGAGTGGGAGTATCCATATTCATAAAGGATACCCACACCTCCAGGTTAGTGGCAATGCATGAAGCATCGGAGACCATCCAGGTGCAATTAACCATAGGTAAAACTGCCCTACAATTTGTAACATGCTACAGACCACCTTCTCAAACTCAGGAAACCCACACAGCCTTCCTGAAGACACTGGAGAGTATGAATGTCTCTCCAAACACCATCATATTGGGTGACTTCAACTACCAAACATAGACTGGGAACATTACTCAAGCCCCAACACCCTAGCCCAAAGGTTCCTTGAGTTCATAAACTCAAATGCTATGGAACAACTAGTCACCATTCCCACAAGAGGAGAAAATATACTAGACCTGATCATCACAAACATGGGGACAAAATGCTCCACACGGAAGTATATCCCTCATTGGTGAGATCAGACCATAAATTAATCTCACTGGAGATCCACATCCCGCCCCCACCCCAGCAAAAGACCACAGTGAAGAACTTCTCAAAAGCAAACTTCACACTTCTTAAGACTGCAGTGGTATCCTTCAAGGCCCCCGAGCCAGTGGAAACCACAACCCACGCTGCTGAAACCCTTACAAATGCCTTCTACGAGCACCTCCAGGAATATATGGATCAAGCAATCCCTAATAAAATCAAGACCCTTTCCACCAAAGGCAGGCGCCCGGTCTGGTGGACTCCAGCCATAAACAAACTCTACAACAAGAGGAGAAAGCTACTACATGACAGAGCAAAATCCCTAAATGGGAAGGCATCTCTGATCAATACTAGCAAAAAACTACGATCACTCATAAAATCATCCAAGGCCAACTTTGAGAGGAAAAATCTCTAATGACACAAAAGACAATCATAAAGCCTTCTTTAGCTATGTTAGAAACCTGGGTGGTAACTCCCAGATATGCTCAGAATTAGTCCAAAATGATAAAAAAATCACTGAACCCACAGACATTGCCAACATACTGGCAGACAGGTTCAGTGCAAATCCCAAAAGGAGAAATATCTATCCCACCAGAGTCTAGCCTCCCAAACATCTCAGATGCCCAGGTGAGAGCTGCTCTCTCTAAAGCAAAAAACACAGCATCAATGGGACCGGACGGTGTCCCCGGCTGTGTGCTACACGAACTCAATGAGGAACTAAACCCACACATAAGGCTGCTGTTTAATCTTAGCCTTACTACAGGATACATACCCAAAGAATGGCGTACGGCAACTGTGGTCCCACTCCACAAAGGCGGTGCTTCTACGGACCCTGGAAATTACCGCCCCATAAGCTTGACGAGCCTTGTCTGCAAAGCTATGGAGAGGATCATAATGGAACTCATAAATAAAGACATTGGGGACCTACAGACACTGGATCCTACCCAATTTGGCTTTGTCAAGGGCAGATCCTGCCTCTTGAACTTGGTCGACTTTTTCAAAACAGCCACTAAGGCCATTGATGAGGGTAAGGCAGTTCACATAGCCTACCTTGACCTAGCAAAAGCGTTCGACACAATACCCCACTCGGGCATCATAGAAAAGCTCACCAGCTTAGATGTAAACCCATATGTCACAAGATGGGTTGCAAACTGGCTCAAGGACAGAACACACAGGGTTAGAGTTGCTGGTGCCATGTCAGACTCTAAGCCGGTCATGAGCAGTGTCCCACAGGGCTCAGTCTTGGGCCCCCTGTTGTTCGGCATTTATTTTTCTGAAGTGCAGGCAAACATAGGGGGATTGTGGCTGACAAAATTTGCAGATGACTGCAAACTGGGCACCATAATTGACACTCCATCAGACACAGACATCCTCCAGAAAGGTCTCATAGAAATGGATAACTGGTGCCAGAGCCATGGCCTTAAGCTAAATGCCAAAAAATGTATAGTCATACCCTTTGGGAAAAACAAGATAACCCCTAATTACCACATAGGTGGTAATCCAATAAACACGGAAGAAGTTATCAGGGACCTGGGGACCCAAGTTGACAGTAACCTCTCTTTTGACACTCACATTGCCAAAGTGGTTAGGAAGACCTTCTACATTGCCCACCTGATCATGAAGGGATTCACATCCAGATCAGGAGAGGTCATTGTACCCTGTACTCTTCACTTATCAGACCAATGATTGAGTACAACGCCCCATTCGGAATGTACCTTACCCGACACCTGCAGCAGTTGGAAAGACCCCAAAAGTTCCTCACCAAAAGGATAAAGGGGTTCAAACATATGTCATACGATGCCCAACTGAAGAAACTCCAGCTCTATTCAGTCGCATACCATCTGCTCAGAGGTGATCTGTGCCTGACATACAAGGCCATGTCCAACCCGGAATTAATGGACATGCTCCACCTCAAAAAATCCAAATCCACCAGAGCCACGAGAGCAAGAGACTTAAACCTCAACACGGATATAAATAGGATGTGCTGGAGGGACAGATTCATCACCCAGAGACTCCCTACACTATGGAACAGAATCCCAGTCCATGTGAGGCAGAGCCCCTCACTGACTCTGTTCAAGAGAAATCTTAACGAGTGGATGGGAGATCGTAGGTTTACCCCGGGAATCATCTCTGTATCACTGCTGGACAGAGGCACAGCAAACTAATGGGTATAGTATTCTCATCCTAAGGGGTGGTGAAAGCCACACACACTCTGGCTAGGCTTTTAAATGCCCTAGGGCAGATAGCCTAGTATGAACCTATGAACCTATGAACATATGAACTAGCACTGTGTAGTAGAAAGTATTGTCTTGTGGTTTTAATTATTTATTATTAAATATTTTTAAACCTTTTAACTGTGGCTGGTTTGTATATAGATACGTTAACCTCTAAGAGTACATTGTATGTATATAAGGATCCTGTACCAGGTCACTCCAATAAGCCTTGAGACTGTTTAGTCACATCTACCAATTGGATAATAATATCACACAGTAATAATTGGACATCCTTTTAAGGGCCTTTGAGTAGCTGATAATATTAGCTGGGTGGTGGCAGTAATTTCTACCATATAGTCTGGGTAAAAGGGTCACAGCTGGATAACCTGTGCCATCCTTCCCTAGAAGTGTCTGTGTGGTTGTGTAAACTCTTATCTCAAAGTGTGTGTGTGTGTGTGTGTCAGCTACATTGGCAGGGGCACAAAGAACTGGTTGGGCAGAGAGATTGCTGGAGGTTTTAGCTTGCCCAGCTAGGCTGAGATCTGGATCCTATAGCTGTGCTAGTGGGGAGTCTTATTGGGGACCTAGGGAGCGAGGAGTGACCAGCCCCATACTGACTGTGATCTCTGTGTGCTCTTAAGGGAAATTGCACTTTACTGTGTGTATTTGTTATCCTTTCCTCTCATATAAGATGCCCTCTCTGGTGTTAGTGGTGAGGATTGAGGCTCCTTGATTGCTGGGCCAGGGCACAGGCATCACACATGTAACTCACCATTGTGTGCTACTACCACGGTCTTACTTAACTCTCTGCTGTTACATCAGGCTCACATTTGAACTATATATGTCCAAGCCTATTAAAAAAGCTCTGCACTTGTACTACTTACCTGCCACATGGACTGCTAAAAATACCCACTAACCCCCCTACCATAGCCACCATGGATCTGAACTGTTACAAGGGATGACATAATTTGTCACCATCATCTGTACCCTTAACTTACTACAAACATCATTCCCACCAGCTGTACCAAGAACCTATAGTGTTACACAGCCACACCCTCCCAAGTCCTTCTTACCAATACCATGAAGTTACAGTCCTACACAGCCACACCCTCCATGTCCTTACAGCCAACACGGTGAACCTATAGTGTTACACAGCCACACCCTCCCAAGTCCTTCTTACCAATACCATGAAGTTACAGTCCTACATAGCCACACCCTCCATGTCCTTACAGCCAACACGGTGAACCTATAGTGTTACACAGCCACACCCTCCAAGACCTTACCATCAGTACTGTTAACCTACACTGATAAAGGCATAGTAATAAAAGCAAGTCTAAATTAAATTAAATACAAGAAATATTTACTTTTCTTACCAAATATTCCAGCCATAAATATAAACTTAGTTGGTCCTCTAAGATGAGTGTACTAATCAAGTATTCTTTAGCTAGATCTGAAGATAAAAACTCAAAACTGTGAATATAACATATGATCAAAAGACATATCACCCAGATACAGATATACCATATGTGTTCATATATGTTGCAGAAGATTTTTTTTTTTGTAACCTTCACCGTAAGGAAGGAGGTATGTCAGAGTGCTACAGATACATAAAAGACATTTGCTATATAATTATAAACTCAAAGTAAATATAATTAACTCCCACCCTCAATCACATTAGATAAAATACGTCTGATGATAGCAAACTGTAGAGGTACCAATATACAAAGGAAGGGGTCACATCAGACTTGGACAATTTCATATACATCAGTCTGTGCAATACTCATGTTAAATCAGAGAAAAATGCAATGAAACTCGTCAAAAATATGTGGCAGGAGGGACTACTTCTGTTAGATATGGAACAGTACGACTCAATTAAGGGGATATTTTTCCTTTTGAATCTTGAGGCACTCTTTGAAAAGGTAACAAGAGTAACTTATGAAGGTCTAATAAGCCATACTTTTCACGCTAGTCTATGTCAGGGAATAACTTAAATTAAAGCAACAGGATGCAGTAAAGTCAGGGTGACGGGTAACCTGTTTTCTTTAGTAGAAGTTAATAGTAATATACCACGTGGCTCTGTACTAGAACCACTTCTTTTTGGACCATTCCTATCAGATATAAAAAAGACAGACTATGAATGAACACATATGCTGACTGCATACCAGGTAACAACTACCTCAGTAAAAGGTGTCAAGGCTCTCCACAATTGTGCACAAAAAATAAAGCAATATAGGAATAATGACCTCATATTTAATGTCAGTAAATGCAGCATCATGAAATGGGCAAAATGTACATAAATTGTGAACAGAAAATAAATGGTCGTATTGCAAAAGAATGACACAGTCACTGAAAATCTAGGCACAACAGACAACTTTTTAAACTCTGACAAGTACACAGCTGCCAGAGTCAGAAAAAGCATATACTATAGCCTAATTCAAAAGGAGATGTCTGTTCACTCCAGGGAGATTATTACGCCTTTTCTGCACTTAGGTTCATAGGTTGCTACTAGAAGGTAACTACTAGGTTTGTAGTCCAGGGACAATTGAGGAGTTTAGTCCAAATTACCAGTTGCTCCCAAGCACAGGCTTGTTAACCGGCTTACAAAAGGTCACACAGTATGAAAATGAGAGCTCACAGATTCAAACCCTTTACCACAGCAATGACAGCTCACAGTCTGTGCCAACAGCTAGACTAAAAGGTTTTGAACCTTCTACCCTTGACACAGAAAGTAAGAGCATTAATCCTCTGAGATAAATAATCTATTATCCACTTCATAGAGAGACTACTTTACTGTCAAAATTTAGGAAGTAATAACCAATTAGTCAACAATATGCACTAGCAGAGCAAACTTTTTGGCTAGTCCACTAACTTGAGATGACAAACCATTGTGAATACAATCATGTATGCAAACATACACCCACACACACACACACACACACACACACACACATCAACCCAAAAAAACACCATCCAAAATTCAACAATGCTAACACACCCCACAACCTTGAATGTAGAGACGCATACACCCGCGTGCATGTACATAATCACAAGTGTGAGGGCATGGGTACTTGTTTGTCTAATGTGGGCTGAATGCCACCACTCCTTAACACGTATACCATGCTTACCTCAGGGCAAGTGCTGCTGGGGGAGCACACATTATACCCATCTCACGCAAACATCTGCTGACCAAACACACAGTTTCATAATGACTCTCTCTTGACCACATAAGCACACACACGAATATTCTAATCGACTAATATGCACTGTAACCCATTCCATATGAACTTCCACTTGTTACACTAAATGACTCACTCGGAATATAACCAACACAAGAACACTGCATGTCTTTGAACATTCAGTCCTAAATACAAAAGCCACATCACCAAACCCTACTTGCAAAATAACCACAACACACATGTATCAAACGTACTCACCAATACACTACCTGCAAAAACACTACACCATACAGGTATAAAACATACTCAACAATACACTACCTGCAAAAACACTACACCACACAGGTATAAAACGTACTAACCAATACACTACCTGCAAAAACACTACACCACACAGGTATAAAACATACTAACCAATACACTACCTGCAAAAACACTACACCACACAGGTATAAAATGTACTAACCAATACACTACCTGCAAAAACACTACACCACAGGTATAAAACGTACTAACCAATACACTACCTGCAAAAACACTACATCACACAGGTATAAAACATACTAACCAATACACTACCTGCAAAAACACTACACCACAGATGTATCAAACATACTCACTAATATGCTACCTGCAAAAACACTACACCACACAAGTATCAAACGTACTCACCAACATGCTACTGCAAAAATACTACACCACACAGATATCAAACATACTCACCAATATGCTGCTGTAAAAACACTACACCACACAGGAATCAAACGTACTCACCAACGTGCTACTGCAAAAACACTACACCACATAGATATCAAACATACTTACTAATATGCTACCAGTAAAAACACTACAACACACGTTTCAAATGTACTCACTAATATGCTACCTGCAAAAATACTACACCACACAGGTATAAAATGTACTAACCAATACACTACCTGCAAAAACACTACACCACAGATGTATCAAACATACTCACTAATATGCTACCTGCAAAAACACTACACCACACAAGTATCAAACGTACTCACCAACATGCTACTGCATAAATACTACACCACACAGATATCAAACATACTCACTAATATATTACCTGCAAAAACACTACACCACACAGGTATCAAACGTACTCACCAATATGCTACTGTAAAAACACTACACCACACAGGTATCAAACGTACTCACCAACATGCTACTGCAAAAACACTACACCACACAGACATCAAACATACTCACTAATACGTTACCAGGAAAAACACAACACACACGTATCAAATGTACTCATTAATATGCTACCTGCAAAAACACTACACCACACATTTATTAAATTTATACACCAATATGCTACCTGCAAAAACACTACACCACACAGGTATCAAACATATTCACTAAGATGCTACTGCAAAAACACTACACCACACATGTATCAAATGTTCTCACCAATATGCTAACTGCAAAAACACTACACCACACATGTATCAAATTTACTCACCAATATGCTACCTGCAAAAACACTACACCACAGGTATAAAATGTACTAACCAATACACTACCTGCAAAAACACTACACCACACAGAAATAAAACGTACTAACCAATACACTACACCACAGATGTATCAAACATACTCACTAATATGCTACCTGCAAAAACACTACACCACACAAGTATCAAACGTACTCACCAACATGCTACTGCAAAAATACTACATCACACAGATATCAAACATACTTACTAATATGTTATCTGCAAAAACACTACACCACAAAGGTATCAAACGTACTCACCAATATGCTGCTGTAAAAACACTACACCACACAGGTATCAAACGTACTCACCAACATGCTACTGCAAAAACACTACACCACACAGGTATCAAACATACTCACTAATATGCTACCAACAAAAACACTGCACCACACATGTATCAAATTTACACACCAATATGCTACCTGCAAAAGCACTACACCACACAGGTATCAAACATATTCACTAATATGCTACTGCAAAACAGTACACCACACATGTATCAAATGTTCTCACCAATATGCTATCTACAAAAACACTACACCACACATGTATCAAATTTACTCACCAATATGCTACCTGCAAAAACACTACACCACACATAGGTTCATAGGATGATACTAGGCTATTGGCCTGGAGGCCCTTATAAGCCTAGCCAAGAATTTTGCCCATGTTCCCTCAAAGTCAGCCCCTTTCCTGTTTCCTCTGCCCAGCAGGGACACCAGTGAGATCCCAGGGGTGTATGCTCTGTTTCCCACCCAGTCATCCAGGTTCCCCTTAGAGAGGTCTAGAGAGGTACTTTCCTTACATAGAGAGGGAGTATATTCCACAAATGGGGGAGTCTTTGGGACACAAATCTATCCCACCAATAAGTTCTAGTAATGTTACAGACCAGGATAAGGCCTTGCATGCGGGTTGCTCAAGAGGAGTCTGTCTTACGCATATGCAGCAACTCCATCAAGGCTGGGTCTGAGATGGCCTTGTATGCCAGACACAGGCACATCTGAGCAGTCTGTAAGAGAATGAGTTGAGGGACAAGGCTTTCAGCCTATCTGTAGAGGATAGATGTTTGAGACCCTGGATTGTCCTGGTCAGGAACCACTGTGGTATCTCTAACTGCTGCATGTGCTTGGCAAGGTGCATGCTGAAGGAAGTATTGTACTCGATAATGGGTCTGATAAGGGAGGAGTACAGGGATGTTATTCCCTCCTTGTTCCTGGATGAAATACCCTTATTTATGAGGTGGGCCATGTAGAAAGCCTTCTGTACAATGGAGGCAATGTGGTGGTCAAAAATTAGGTTGCTATCAACCTAGGTGCCTAAGTCTCTCACGACTGATTGCGTGCTTAGTATGCTGTTATTAATGTGATAATTAGTGGGGATGACATTTTCTCCAAAGGGGATAATGATGCATTTTTTGGCTTTCAGTTTGAGGCCATGCTTCTGGCACCAGTCATTAGTGTAATTAAGGCCCTCTTGGAGGATGTTCACATCACTAGGGGAATTTAAAACAGCGCCCAGCTTGCAGTTATCTGCAAACTTGGTCAGCCACAGACCATTGTTTTTTGACTTGCACCTCAGAAGAGTATAT
This sequence comes from Protopterus annectens, assembly GCF_019279795.1. Taxonomy (NCBI): domain Eukaryota; kingdom Metazoa; phylum Chordata; order Ceratodontiformes; family Protopteridae; genus Protopterus; species Protopterus annectens. The sequence goes on along the minus strand of NC_056732.1, from coordinate 1,841,431,979 downwards.
CCCAAACAGTAGATGCCCAAAGACCGATCCTTGGGGTGCACTGCTCATTACAAGTACTACAAGAGGTGGCTTCCCCTACTTTGACTGAGTGGGTTCCATCAGTGAGCCAGTTAGCTACCCATCTGGTAACACACAGGTTGACGCCTAGCTGAGAGAGTTTATCTATTATGCCAGAGTGGGGAATAGTGTCAAACACTTTGGATAGGTCAAGGTAGGTGGTGTGCAGAGTCTTCCCCTCGTCCATGACTTTGGTGACTGTTTCGAAGAAGTCAACCATGTTTAACAGGCATGATCTCCCTTTGACAAAACCAAACTGTATGGGGTCAAGCGTATGGAGGCTGCCAATGTCTTTGTTTATAAGGTCCATGCTAATACATTCCATCGCCTTGCAGATCACGCTAGTTAAACTGATGGGCTTATGATTGCCTGGGTCAGTGGACACTCCACCTTTGTGTAGAGGGATGACAGTGGCTGTCCTCCATTCAGCTGGGATGAAGCTGGTGCTCAGGCATTGGTTGAATAGAGTGTCTAATACAGCTGACAGCTCGTGCCTGAGTTCATGTAGGATATAGCCAAGGATGTTATCGGGTCCCACAGAGATTGTATTTTTTGCCTTTGACAGGGTATTAAGGACCTGCTCCCTAGTGATGAGGGGAAGGGGGCAGGTGCTGGGGATGTCCTGGTTTACTGATGGGGGGACAGGGGAGTGAGGTTTTTCACTGAACTTGTCTGCCAGCAGGTTGGCTATATCTATGGCATTTGTGTATGTGGTGTTCTCGACCACCAGTTCAGAGCAGATTTGGCTGTTACCTTTGAGATTGCAGACATATGTGAAGAAGGCCTTGTGATTGTCCTTAGTGGATGTGGCCAATTTGGACTCGAAGTTAGTCTTAGAGAATTTCACTAGTGACCTTATTTGCTTGTTCAAACAAAGGAGAGATTGCTTCCAACTTGGCACCTACTCCTTCTTGGTCCTGGACAGCAATTTTTTCCTTTTATTATAGAGTTTATTTATTGCTGTTTGTTTTGGTGTAGGCTTGGACATTAGTGCTAGTTCCAAATGAAGGGATGTTGGTTGTGAAGCTGCTTATACCTGCTCTGATGAGACTGTAATTAGCTTTGGAAAATTTTTTCATTTGACTCTGACAAGGAGGAGGTCAGGGGAGATGGTGACTCCAAAAGTGATTGCTTTATGGTCGGATTTTACCAAGGAGGATCACACTGTATGGGTGCTACAGTGGATACTCATATTAGTTAGGACCAGGTCCAGGATATTTTCACCTCTTATAGGGGTGTTGACCAGCTAATCCAATGGACTGGCATTGATGAATTAGAGGAATCTCAGGGCATTCATGTTTGGGCTAGAATAGGTCTTCAACTCTATGGTTGGGTAGTTAAAGTCACTCAGGATGAGGGTAGAGGGTTGAATCTCGATAGATCCAAAGAAATCCAGATAGGTGGAGTAGGCATCCTGAGTCATGGCTGGGGGGTCTGTAGCTAGCTATGATTTGAGTAGGTGTTTTGTCAACAGTTAACTGCACTTGGAGTGTCTCCTGGGAGTCATACCATTTGACCAGCCAGGAGGTTTGTATGTTTTTGATAAATAGTAAAACTTCACCTCCTTCAGCTTTGTAGCCCTCTATTTGGGGTCTGAAAATATGGTAGGATGAGTAACCTGGTAAGGCTGGGGTGCTCTCCACAGCTTTGAACCAGGTTTCAGTGACTGCACAAATGTCAGCATCCTCCAGGGCAAGGAATGTTTGCAAGGAGTGCAGTTTCATACTAAGACTCCTAGAGTTTAGCAGCATGACCTTTAAATTTCGTTTAGAAGAATTTTTCATGTTGATAATTTTGTGCTCGTGACTTTGCATAAAAAAGGCACTATGGGAGAGGCAAGAGCCTTTGCCAGAAGCCTGAAGCTCAGGGGGGAGACAGATGAAGGCCATCTCTGGCAAAGCATTGTGGTCTGTCAATCATGTCCTCCCAAGCTGTCATGTACTGGATCCCCTTGGCATGACACCAGAAACTAAACCAATTGTTAAAGTAAATTATTTTCTGTTTGTATTGAGGCATCATTCTGGGTGATGGCAGGATGCTGCTTAAGGCTAGGGACATGCCTGCCTGGGACACATATTCAGTGTGCTCAGTCATGTCTCTCTTCATACAGTCCAGAGAGTTACATCTCAAGTCATTCACATCAGCATGGACTATGAGACAGTCATAACACTACCTGTTGTTAAGACACTTGAGTGCATGTGTGATATGGCAGATTCTAGTACCTGACAAGCAACCTACTGTAACTTCCTCCTTGTCTAGCCTAATGAGGGGCATATCTGTGTGTCTCATGATAGAGTCTCCTATGACTAGTATGTTGGGTTTGTGGCTGGGTCTTCGAGGCTGTGAGACACAGATGTCTGTACTATGTTTGATGCTTGGTGCTGTGGGTTGTGATGTGCGTTTATGTTTTTGCTTTGGAGGTGTCTTTTGTTTAGGTAAGTTTTTGTTGAGAACCCCCGCATATGTAAGAGTGTCTTGTACAGATGTGTGTGGTATTAGAGGTGTGGTGTTCATAGTGTTTGTGCGGACAACCTTCTCAGTGCCAGATGTACTGGCTTGTGACTGAGACAGCAAGGATTCTAGATTCTTAATGTAATTGTATCTCGCACATATTGTGTTCCTAGGTGGTAGTAGTACAGGGTTGTCTGTGTACATAAGGCAGTTGCTACACTGTCTCAGGATGTCCATATCAACCAGACTAGCAGGAGAAACAATAGGAAATTGTCTGTCTGTGGTTATAAGAATCTGTGGAAGAGAGGTCAGGGATAGCAGAGTGGGTACTATCTAAGGAGAATAGATATAGGTATGAGTAGGGCTGGATAAAGGCAGTACAGTAGCTGCAGGTGAGGGCCTCATTTTCGCAGGAGTGCTGGTAAGGGGAAAAATGCAACTGAGACACCAAAAGGGTTAAAACAGTGCAGTGGCAGTGCATGACAGGCAAACAAGCACAAACTCAATCAAATGTTGGGTTTACATACCACAAAAACAAAAGTAAAATAGAAACACTGGAATTGAAAAATCGACCCTTGTCCCTGAGCACTTAGCTCCACACCCTATACCAGACCAGTTCCAACCAGTTCACTTACTCCCACTAAGTGCAGGCAGGTCCTGGCCAACACAAGATGACATAGCAGGAAGCGCAGGAATCACACAAACAGATCTGGATACAGCAAAGCCTGTAACCAGACTATGCTAAAGATATTTAAACTCTGTTTAGGTTAATTTAACACAGGAGAACTGATACACACTTAAATGTAACAGTAGAAAACAAGAGCAAATTGATTTAAACAAATTAACCAATTAACCAATAGAAAAGCTCAAAACTGAGCCCTGTTCCAGCAGTCTTCAATCAGACAAGTTCTAACTGCACATTCTTGTCACTAGGATGCAGGGGAACCCCTCTCCTAAAAACGACGGCCTGGATGAGTGCTCACTTTATACAAACAGAGCTAGATTTAGCAGGTCTGAATTTAGTCTATGCTACAGTAAATAAGGTGCACCGATTTCAGAAAGAAACCGTTCAAATAAGCAGGCACAATAAGCCTTCAACCAGCAATTCCCAGCTTAGAAGGGGAGAATCTACTGTCTTCTCCCACAAGAGTGCAGACCACAAACCTTCTTAATGTAAAATAACTGGCCTGAAGTCCAAGTGCTCAATCCAGAACTAAGATACTTTTAGAATAACAGACACTAAGCCTTCAACCAGCAATTCCCAAATCAGAAGGATGTAAGCTACCTATCCTGCCACAAGAGTGTAGACCACAAACCTTAACAATACTATTACCCACTTACCTCCTAACCTTCACAGTAACCGCTATTACTTGCAGTCACCCCCTCCCAGTTCTACAACCAGCTAACTCATTCTCAAACTCACCTGAAATAGAAGACCCGGCCACTAGGTGGCACCCTTAACCCAGCCCTCACCTCCTGATTACCATCTGTTCTCTTGTTTCTTTACCTTAACAATTCTGATCTCTCAGACCTCCTCTTAATACTCTCTCCTCACCCTTTACTACTACTGCCTACAACCACCTATTCCATCACGGACTCCTTACTTATCTCTGCTCTTACCTACTCCTGACTTACCTACCAGCTCTCATAAAACATGTAAACATAACATCTACACCCAGCTATCTACTGTCAAGATTTCATAGAACAGTCCACATTAGGTACTACAATCATAATCCCAGAAAATCTCCACATCTATACAGAAGAGTCCCAACTCTAGGCTCTCTTATACAACTCCTCTCATTAAAAGATGGAGACATACACCCAAATCCTGGCCCAATGACACTTCCTACCACACAATTCCACAATCCCAATCAATTAAACACAGATTCCCTTACTCAGCCAACAAACTCTCTCTTCATAGCCCACCTCAACATACGTAACATCAATAATAAAGTCTCACAACTCCATGCTCTCTTAGAAGTCTACTCTTTCGACATTCTCTGCTTAACAGAAACCTGGTTAAAGCCTGTAACTAAAGACAATGAAATCACCCCACCCGGATATAATATATATAGATCTGACCGTATAGCAAAGAAGGGTGGGGGAATTGCTATCCTATTTAAATCAGGTCTACAGATTACCACATATGACCTTAAACCACCTGTAGATTCTACTGCTGAAATTCTTATTTCCAAAGTTCAACTCAACACTTTCAAATCCATCTATATTATATGTATTTATCTACCTTTATATTATCTGTATCTATCTACCTCCTGGCAATAACAATGCCACCATAGAAGATATCCTCTGCTGGCTATCACTAAACCTGCCCCAGGAAACCATTATCCTAGGTGATTTTAACACAGATTGGAACTGCTGTTGCCCTACCACCCTCATTAACCTATTTGGTTTCTCTCAAATCATTACCTCCCCTACCAGGATAAACAAGCCCAATAAGAAAGAAAGTACCTTGGATTGGATTCTCATAAATAACCATCCCCACACATATGAATCTGGAACCCTCCCTGATGATATTAGTGACCACTCACTTACCTACATTATCAGGCATAAAACCAATGCCTCCATTCCAGCCACTGTCAAATCTATTAGATCCAAGAAAAACTTTAGCCCTGATCTCTTCCAAAGTGAACTAAGAGCATGCAATTGGTCTCCCTTAAGACTCCTCCCATTGGAGGAAGCTGTTAAATACTTTAATTCCAAATTCTGCACCATCCTAGATAACCATGCACCAAACCACTCTATTAGAATCAAAACTAAATCTGCCCCATGGCTGTCAAAAGAAACCAAACAAAAAATCCACCTCAGAAATAAATACTGGGCCAAATGGCGTATGACTAAAAACTCTGCTGACCATCAAAACTTTAGACAACTGAGAAATGAAACTAAGAAAGCTATACTGTCTGATAAAAGAAACTACTACTTACAGTTCCAGCAAACTAAACATAATAACCCACAAAAATTCTGGGCAAGTATTAACCAACTACTACACCCAGGTCAATCCATTACACCTAACCCACAAGGCACAGACCAGCAGAACCCAAAGCACACTGCCAATGCCTTTAATACCCTTTTCTCTGAGGCCATTCAAACACTTGCCAGTCACCTGTCACCTAATAATTTCACTTTACCTATCTCTAACACAACTCCACCCCCCTCCATTTCTCTTTCAACCTGTCCCTACAACATATATTCTTTCCCTTATCCAAAAACTTAAACCTTGCTCTCCTTCAGCAGATCAATTACCAGCTGAATATCTACAGAAATCAGCCAAATCCATCGCCTATCCCATTTCCATTCTGATTAACAGAACCATTAGTGAAGGACACATCCCAAGCATCTGGAAAGTCTCCCATATTATCCCCCTTCATAAAGGTGGAAAATCTACTGATTTCTCCAACTACCATCCCATAGCCCTACTTTCACCTTTGGCAAAACTAATGGAAAAATGCATCCATAAGCAACTGCTAGACCACCTAATCCAAAATAACTTACTTTCCAGCTGTCAACACGGTTTCAGACCATCCCACAGCACTACTACTGCCCTCCTTTCCTTTACTGACTGCATTAACAAAAACCGAAATGTCAATATGCTTTCCTCAGCACTATTTATCGATCTGTCCAAGGCATTTGATATGGTTAATTACCAAATACTTATAAATATCCTCAAATCCCTCTTACTAGATACACTCACTATTAAATGGTTCCAATCCTATTTAGATAACAGACAACAGGCAGTACTTTGGCACAACACTCTATCTACCCACCTGCCCATTAACATTGGCATCCCTCAGGGGTCCATATTAGGTCCTCTTCTTTTCTCCATATTTATTAATGACCTTCATCTAGCAATCCCCCAAGCTACATGTGTTCAGTACGCCGATAATTCTACACTTATATGTACAGCCTCATCCACTTCTAAACTTCACTCCCTTACCCAAGAAGTATTTAATACAGTAGAACAATGGTTTACACAACATTGCCTTCTGTTGAACCCCAAAAAATGAAACTCCTCCTTTTCAATCCTACTTGTAAGACCGTCCCAATAGATTTCTCAGTTATATCCATAAATGGTACTCCCATATCACCTGACCCAACTACTAAACTACTTGGTATTACTATAGACAACAATCTTAACTTTGACACCAATATCAACAATACTATAAAAACCATTAAAAAAAAGCTAGGCTCTCTCTACAGAATCAAACTGTTCCTTTCACCAACAGTCAGAAAAAACTATTGCTTATACCCATCTAATCTCTACACTCCTCTATGCCTCACCCATATTTACTAATTTATCTAAAAATAACCTCACCAAACTGGAAATCTACAATAGGTTCATAGATTAGTACTAAGCTAACTACCCTTGAGAGCCATTTTAACCCTAGCCAATTATCCCTTGTGAGACTCAAACCCTGCACCTTGTGTTTGTAAGGCAAACACCTTAACCATTAGGCCGCCCTCCCACAATAACATTGCCAGGTTTGCTACTGGCAACCCATTCAGAACCCACCACTGCTATAATCTTAAGCAGCTTGGATGGCTGGAAATTCAGAATCTGCTTAAATTCCACCAACTAACCATTGCCCTTAAGACTCTTTACCAACCTTCCAGTACTCCTATACTAACTACCCTCATCATTCCCTATAAGAATCTGAAATCCTTGCGCTCATCACACAAACTTCTTGTAAACACCTCTAAATCTAATAACAAGGCTGAGGACTCTCTTTTCAGCAACACTGTTGAAAAATCCTGGAACCTTCTCCCCAGTGAATTTTCCTCAGTTTCCTCCACGTCTCTTTTCAAAAACAGACTGAAACTTTTTCTAAGAACACACTGGCTATGCCCCTGTACTAAACCTGACTGATCATTTTTCTACTTTTTCTACACATAACAGGTACTGCCTACCCACTACTTCTCTACAACTAGCTCTACCTTCTTCTTGCCACTTTACCTTTTTCCTATTCCTTACCCTTCTTTTCATCCGCTAAGCTTACTCATAGTGTGAAAACTCTTTTATTTATATAAAAGACACACTTATGCCTCTTTTATTTTGACTTTCTGTATTCTACCTGTAATCTGAACTGTACCTGCCTACTGCACTGCAAAGTATTTCTGCCCTCTCTGTAATTTTTCCACTGTACCTGCCTTTGGCACTGTGAAGTATTTCTGTCCTCTTTGATTTTTTCCAGCCTAACTTCTAATGTTCTTTGTAAATATAAAGGTTTTATTTCCTCTTATCCCAGAACTATTTCTCCCAGACTATAGTATATTATTAGACCTATTTTAGTATTGTACACTAATTTTAAAATGGGAGGTACTTAGACCGCTCTGATAATTTTCTGTATTAACCTGTAACAACATTGTATGTAATAATGTTTTTTGCTATTTTTGCACGGAGCTTATCTCCCTGGGCCTCTACTGAAAATGGACATGTATCCAGTTAGACTAGCCTGGTCAGCAAATGTAAAATAAAATAAATAAATAAAATAATGTAAAACAACTGGCTTGAATCTCTTCTTAATGTAAAACAATTGGCCTGAAGCCCAAGTTCATAAACCAAAAGGCTTACAATAACAGTTACAATTTAATCAGGATTTTAACAAGCAGTAATAAATGCAGCAGAATAAATGCAATTGAGTACTTTTAAGAACAAGCAGCAAAATGAAAATAAAGTGGGGCGAAACACAAATACAGTAAAAGCAGATGAATAAAATTGCATTTTTTTAGGTTAAATGGGAAGGGATGAAACATGATAATTCAAGGTTGAGAAACTAAGGGGTTGGTCCTTCCCAAATGATCTCTCTTTACTCAGTAGAATAAGCTGATGAGATGGGACTGGGAGGAGTGTCCAAAATGAGATTTATAGTAGGGGTGGGAAACTCAAAAGCCACTAAATATAAGGACACAACAAGGACTGGGTGGGAGGGGGAACTCTTAAAACTCCAATAGAACAGAAAGCTTAAAACAAAACAAATGTAACACTATAATAAGATACAAAATAGAAGTGATTAAACCTTAAATAAAGAGCTTCAATATCAAAATAAATGCAGAGATGAGTGATATTCAGAATAATGCAAACCGCACAAACACTTCAGCTAACTACAAATATTTCTAATTTAAAGAGCAATGCCGTTTCTCAGCTCCCCCAATAATTAACTGATACAATTCACGGTTGCAAAGGAATTCTTTGGTAATGCTTTTTAACTGACCCTAGCCAAGAACTCTTAAAACTCAAAACAGAAAACTTAAAACAAAACAAATGTAATACTAGAATAAGATACAAAATAGAAGTGATCAAACCTTAAAATAAAGAACTTCAAATCAAACTTAAATGCAGTGATGAGTGATATTCAGAGCAATGCAGACTACACAAACAGTTCAGCTAACTATAGATATTTCTAAATAAAAGAGACCATACTCACCAACACACGACCTGCAAAAACACTACACCACACAGGTATCAAACGTACTCACCAATATGCTACTGTAAAAACACTACACCACACAGGTATCAAACGTACTCACCAATATGCTACCAGCAAAAACACTACAACACACACGTATCAAATGTGATCACCAATATGCTACCTGCAAAAACACTACACCACACATGCATCAAATGTACTCATCAGTACGCTACCTGCAAAAACACTACACCACATACGTATCAAATGTACTCACCAATATGCTACTGTAAAAGCACCACACCACACATAGGTTCATAGGTTTATACTAGGCTATCTGCCCTAAGGCATTTATAAGCCTAGCCCAAATTTTTGTGGCTTACGCCACCCCTTATATGAAAAAATACTGTGCCCATTAGTTTGTTGTGCCTCTGTCCAGCAGTGACACAGAGATGATTCCCGGGACAAACCTACGATCTCCCATCCCCAGGTCAAGATTTCTCTTGAACAGAGCCAGCGAGGTGCTCTGCCTCACATGGACCGGGATTTTATTCCACAGCATAGGGAGTCTCTGAGTGATAAATCTATCCCTCCAGCACGTCCTATTTATATCCGTGCTAAGTCACTTGCTCTAGTGGTTTTGGTGGAATTGGATTTTTTGAGGTGGAGCATGTCCATTAATTCTGGGTTGGACATGGCCTTGTATGTCAGGCACATGTCACCTCTGAGCAGATGGTATGCAACTGAATAGAGCTAGAGTTTCTTCAATCTGGCAGCATATGACAGATTTTGGAGTCCCTTTATCCTTTTGGTGAGGAACTTTTGGGGTCTCTCCAATTGCTGCAGATGTCGGGTGTGATACATCCCGAATGGGGCATTGTACTCGATCATTGGTCTGATAAGTGAAGAGTACAGGGGAACAATGACCTCACTAGATCTGGATGTGAATCCCTTCATGATCAGGTAGGCAATGTAGAAGGTCTTTCTAACCACTTTAGCAACGTGAGTGTCAAAAGAAAGGCCACTGTCAACCTGGGTCCCCAGGTCCCTGATAACCTCTTCTGTGCTTAGTGGATTGCCACCTATATGGTAGCTTGGGGTTACCTTGTTTTTCCCGAAGGGTATGACTATACATTTTTTGGCGTTTAACTTCTGGCCATGGCTCTGGCACCAGCTATCTGTTTCTGTGAGTCCCTTCTGAAGGATATCCGTGTCCGATGCACTTTCCACTATGGCGCCCAGTTTGCAGTCGTCTGCAAACTTTGTCAGCCAAAGTCCTCCCATGTTGGCCTGTACTTCTGAGAAGTAGATGCCGAACAATAGGGGGCCAAGGACCGAGCCCTGTGGGACACCGCTTGTGACCGGCTTGGAGTCTGACATAGCGCCAGCAACTCTAACCCTGTGGGTTCTGTCCTTAAGCCAGTTTGCAACCCATCTTGTGACATATGGGTTTACATTTAAGCTGGTAAGTTTTTCTACAATACCCGAGTGGGGTATTGTGTCGAAGGCCTTTGCAAGGTCAAGGTTGGACTGCCTTTCCCTCATCAATGGCCTTGGTGACTGTTTCGAAGAAGTCGACCAAGTTCAAAAGGCATGATCGGCCCTTGACGAAGCCAAACTGGGTCGGGTCCAATGTCTGCAAGTCCCCTATATCTTTGTTTATGAGCTCCATTATGATCCTCTCCATAGCTTTGCAGACTAGACTTGTTAAGCTTATGGGGCGGTAATTACCAGGGTCCGTAGAGGCACCGCCTTTGTGGAGTGGGACCACAGTTGCCGTACGCCACTCCTTGGGCACGTATCCTGTGGTAAGGCTGAGATTAAACAGCTGCCTTATGTGCGGGTTTAATTCCTCATTTAGCTCGTGTAGCACACAGCCGGGGACACCATCCGGACCCATTGATGCTGTGTTTTTAGCTTTAGAGAGAGCAGCTTTCACCTGCGCATTTGAGATGTCTGGGAGGCTACACTCTGCTGGGATAGTTATCTCTCCTTTAGGGGGGAAAGGGGGATGAAGTTTGCACTGAACCTGTCTGCCAGTATGTTGGCAATGTCTGTGGGTTCAGTGATTTTTGTATCATTTTGGACTAATTCTGAGCATATCTGGGAGTTTCCACCCAGGTTCCTAACATAGCTGAAAAAGGCCTTATGATTGTCCTTTGAATCCATGGCAATTTTTCTCTCAACATTGGCCTTAGTTGATTTTATGAGTGCTCGTATTTTTTTACTAATAATGATCAGGGGTGACTTCCCTTTTATGGATTTTGTTCTATCATGTAATAGCTTTCTCCTCTTATTGTAAAGTTTGTTAATGGCTGGGGTCCACCAGACTGGACGTTTGCCCTTTGTGGAAAGAGTCTTGGTTTTATTTGCGATTGCATGATCCATGCAGTCCTGGAGGTGTTCATAGAAGGCATTTGTAAGGGCTTCCGCAGCTTGGGTTGTGGTTTCCACTGGCTCAGGGGCCTTGAAGGATACCACACCAGTCTTGAGTAGTGTGAAGTTTGCTTTAGAGAAGTTCTTCACTGTGGTCTTTTTTGTTTGGGGTGGGGGCGGGATGTGGATTTCCAGTGAGATTAGTTTATGATCAGATCTCACCAATGAGGGATATACTTCCGGTGTGGACCATTTTCTCCCCATGTTTGTGATAATGAGATCTAGTATATTTTCTCCTCTCGTGGGAACAGTGACTAGCTGTTCCATGGCATTTGAATTTATGAACTCCAGGAACCGTTGGGCTAGAAAATTAGGGCTTGAGTAATGTTCCCAGTCTATATTCGGGTAGTTGAAGTCACCCAATATGATGGTATCAAACACACTCTCCAACATGCTACTGCAAAAACACTACACCACACATGTATCAAACATACTCACCAATATGCTACTGCAAAAACACTACACCACACAGGTATTAAACATACTGACCAACATGCTATTGTAAAAACACCACACCACACATGTATCAAACGTACTCACTAATATGCTACTGTAAAAACACTACACCACACAGGTATCAAACGCACTCACCGACATGCTACTGTAAAAACACTACACACTTGAATGAAACGTACTCACTAATATGCCACTGTAAAAACACTACACCACACATATATCAAAAGTACTCACTAATATGCTACTGTAAAAACACTAACACTCAGGTATCAAATGCACTCACCAACATGCTACTGCAAAAACACTACACAGGAATCAAACGTACTCACCGATATGCTACTGTAAAAACAGTACACCACACAGACATCAAACATACTCACCCACATGTTACTGCAAAAACACTACACCACACATGTATCAAAAGCACTGACCAATATGCTACTGTAAAAACACTACACCACACAGGTATCAAACGTACTCACCAATATGCTACTGTAAAAACACTACACCACACAGGTATCAAACATACTTATCAATATGCTACTGTAAAAACTCCTACTACATACACATGCTTCCAATATATTCATGACACTGTCTTACAGACACGCACATCATTTACCTGTATACATACTCCTAAAAAGCCTCCCACAACTCTATCACAAACCTACACTGGACCCAGCCATGGTCGTACACAGTAAGAAAAGTTACTACACAAGAAACTACAATACTACCTTTAAAACAGACCACCTCAACTCCACCTGTACCATGAGGTTGTAAAGTCCAACTACCTGCGTCACAATGACTTACAGTTACACAAATCGTAGTACCTCACTGTCATCCATACAGGTCCATGACCTCCACCCTGAAGCTATACAATTAAGGAGGTCTCCACCACTGGGAACACAGATCTGTACTGTTACCTCCCTTCATCCCATCACCTGTACTGTAACCTGTACTGCTGTAAAAGCCCTCCATTTCTTAAATTTGACTGGCAAAACTTACACTGTTAAACAGACTGTCCCATGGCTTACCTTCCCTATTACCCGTATTATGAATCAGTACTGACATTTTTGGTCCCATCACCTCAACAGCTCCTTACCAGCTTTATCAGTAACCAATACTGTTAGATGGAGCACATCATTACACCATTGCCCATAAACCTAGGTCATAAATCTGTAGTATTACACAGGATCCCTACCACATTATCACCCAAATACCTGTACCAAGAAATTGTGCTGTTAGATGAAGCATCTCACCTCATCATAATACCACCTGCATCGTGAATCTGTACTGCTATACAGTACCTTTAACTACCTCCCTATCACCTGTACCATGAACCAGTGCAGTTACACAGGACACCTACCCCCTACACTAACTCCCTATCACCTGCACCAAGAACCTGTAGAGTAGGACACCTACCCCCACACTACCTCCCTATCATCTGTACAGTTACAAAGGACGTCAAACCCACATTATCTCCCTATCACCTATACCAAGAACTTGTACAGTTACAGTTACACAGGATGCTGACCCCACACTACCTCCCAATCACCTGTACCATGAACTTGTACAGTTAAACCGGACACCTACCCTACACTACCACCCTATCACCTGTACCATGAACCTGTACAGTCACAGAGGACACGTATCCCACACTACCGCCCAATCACCTATATCTTGAACCTGTACTGTTATACAGATCACCTTCCACAGTACTTACCTATAACATGCACCACAAACGTGTACTGTTAAGACAGGTCTGAGCACTACATAGCTCTTCCCACCACCACCTGTACCATGAACCTGTAGTTATAAACAGGCTCCTCACACTACCTGATATCACCTGCACCATGAACCTACACTATAATAAAGCCACAATACTTCCTTGTTATCACTTGAACCATGGGCCTTTAAAGTTACACAGGATGCCTATCAATTGCACTATGAACCTGCAAAGTTAAATAGAGCACATCACCACATCAACCTACCACTAGTACCATGAATCTGTAGAGTTACACAGGACCCTTACAACTCACTCTTGCCCTATTATCTGTATCATTAGCCTCTACTGTTATATATGATGTTTCCTCCCACAATAACAGTACCTGCCTCCTGTACCATTACATGGAACACATCACCATATCCACCTACTACATGCATATGCAGTGTTATACAGGACCCTTACCAGAATCTCTTTGTTCCTACTACCTATGAACCTACACTGTTACACAGGTACCCTCACCATACTACATCCCCACCACCTGTACCCTAAACCTACACTGTTAGAAAGGGCACTGTGATCAAACTACCACCCTACAACCAGTAACTTGAATCTACACTTTTAAGCAGGTCCCCCCACCACACTACCTCCACCAACTGTACCATAAACCTACAATGTTAGACAGGTTCCCCATTACACAACCTTCCCACCACCTGTACCCTGCATCTACATTGTTACACAGGTCCACCCACCACCTGTACCATACAGTTACACAGGTCCCCTATCACACTACCTCCCTATCACATGTACTCTAAAACCTACACTGTTACACAGCTCCCCAACCAGCTGTATCCTGAACCTACAATGTTACACAGACTGGCCACCACATTACTTCCCTACCACCTGTACTCTTAACCTACACTTTTACACAGGTCCCCACCACACTACCTCCCCACCACCTGTATCCTGAAACTACACTGTTACACAGGTCCACCCACCACACTACCTACCCCTAGCTGTACCCTGAACCTACTCTATTACACAAATCCTCCCAGCACACTATCTCCCCACCACCTATACCCTGAAACTACCATAAACCTACAATGTTACATAAGCCCTCTACCACAGGTCCGCCACCACCCTACCTCTCCACCACCTGTACCCTGAAACTACACTGTTACACAGAACCCCCATCATACTACCTCCCCACCATCTGTATCCTAAAACTACATTGTTACACAGGTCACACCCCCCACAACTTGTAACATGAAACTACACTGTTACACAGCCCCCCCCCCCACACTACCTCTCCAATACTTGTACCATGAACCTACACTGTTACACAGGTCTCCACGGCATTTTCATTCCACCACCTGTACCATGAACGTACACTGTTACACAGGACATCCACCACAGTACCTTCCTACCACCTGTACTCTAAACCTACACTGTTACTTAGGTCTCCCTCACCACACTACCTCCCCACCACCAGTATCATAAACCTACACTGTTACACAGGGCCCCCTAAAAACACTACCTCCCCACCACTTATACTATGAGCCTACACTGTTTCACAGAGTCCTTGACCCTACACTGCTACAGAGGTCCCACCACTACACTACCTCCCCACCATCTGCAATATGAACCTACACTGTTACACACATCCACACCATATTAGCATCCTATCACCTGTACAAAGAACCTACACTGTTACCCATTTCTCCCTACCACATGTACTCTAAACCTACACTGTTACAGAGGTATCACCATCACACTACCTCCCTACCACCTGTACCCTGAACATACACAGTTACACAGGTCCCCTGCCACACTGTCTCCCCACCACCTGTACCCTGAACCTAGTGTCACACAGATCCTCCACTTGTACCCTGTACCTACATGTTACACAGGACCCCCACCACACTACCTCCCCATCACCTGTACCATAAACCTACAGTGTTACATAGGTCACCCACCACACTACCGCCTTACCACCTGTACCATGACTGTACACTGTTACACAGGTCCCCCTGCACTGCCTCACCACCACCTGTACCATGAACCTACACTGTTATACAGGTCCACCCACCACACTACCTCCCCACCACCAGTACCAAGAACCTACACTGTTACACTAATCTCCCCAGAACACTACCTCCCCATCACCTATACCCTGAACCTACATGATTAAACAGGTCCCTCCACAGCCCTACCTCCCCACCACCTGTAACATGAGCCTAAATTTACACATGTCTACACCATATTAGCATCCCACCACCTGTACAATGAACCTACACTGCTACTCAGGTGTCCTTACCACATGTATTCTAAACGTACACTGTTACAGAGGTCTCACCATCACATTACCTCCTCACCACCTCTACACTGAGTCTACACTGTTGCACAGATCCACCGCCAAACTACCTCTCCACCACCTGTACCCTTAACCTACACTGTTACACGTGTACTACTTCCCCCCAGCTGCACAATGAACCTAGACTGTTACCCAAGTCCCCCCACCACCCTACCTCCCCCACCTTTACCCTGAACCTACACTGATAAACAAGTCCCCCCACCGCACTACCTCACCATGACCTGTATCCTGAACCTACAGTGTTACACAGGTTCCCCAACACACTGCCTCCCTATCACCTGTACCGTGAGCCTACAATGTTCTACAGGTTCCACCACCACACTACCTCCCCACCACCCATACTGTAAACCTACACTATTACCCAGGTCTCCCCACCACCTGTACTGTGTACCTACACTGTTACATAGGTCCCCCTACCACACTACTTCCCAATTACAATTGGTGGCACTGCCAGCCATGTAAGGAGACATAGGGTAGTGGATGTATGACTCGTGCTAGTACAGCTAGCTGGAATTTAGTAAATTATAATATGCCATTTGTATATCAAAACTGATTTGTACAGATGCTGGTGCTGAAAATGTATTTGTGAGATTTGCTTGTGTTAAAATAAATCAACAATGCACCCTGCTGGAATAAAAAAGAAATGTACATGTATTATTGTAACTGAATTAAATGTACATATTTTAATAGAGAATAGTGGGACAGCAGAGATTAACCAGCTAGCTTACTTTAAGAAAAAAAAAGAGAAATGTAAATGAGCTGTTAAACTACTAAACATTATCCCACATTGCTGAATAGGACCGGAGAAGCTGGGGCTGGAAGAAGCTTTTGTTCATTAGCTCAGTAAAAAGAGGGGAAGCCCCAAGCACTGCCATAAACATTTAGATGCGCATTTTAGCCATCTATGCTAAATTCCTGTCTCCGCTTCAAAGGGGGATACTGTGAGAACTTAAGAGTCAGGTAACCAGAAGACGTTATTCTGCATACCATCTTGGATATTACATTTTACAGGGAGTAATCTCTGAGTATCCAGTATTCTGTTTTGGTGAACCTGACTAAAAAGACTGCTCATGTCTTTCATTGTGAATTGCTTGATCAAGTAAGTTATTAGGGAATAGCTATTTTCCTAGATTCAGTCAGGAATATAATGAAGATTAGTTTAGAGATTATTTTTCTTTACATTTAACTTCAAAATACACATAATATTAATATTCTCATTAATTCATGTGTTCTGCATTATATGTTGGTAAGACTTGCAGGAAATTTAAGGACAGGATGAGGGAGCATCTATTAGACATAAGAAATTAGAAAATAACCAATGCTTTAAGCAGACATATACAGGAATTTAATGGGTACACTTTTAAATTTTTAGTACTCCAGCAAATTGTCAAAGACACTCAAGGGGCAATATTGGATGTGCACTCGGATTTATGTGAATTAAGGTGGCAATTGAGACTAAATGCCACCCAGTCCCAGGAATTAATGAGAATGTTAATATTATGTGTATTTTGAAGTTAAAAAACATTTTAGGTTAAATTAAAACCAAGTATAATACTTTTTATATACATTTATATACTGTTAATTTTCTTGTTGTTCAAAGCCACTTTGTTTAATATTTAGGCCTAATTACAGGAAGTATGAAGGAGGAATGTTTTTGTATACAAGTATTTTATTCATTTTTAAGTTTTAATGTTCAAATTTATTATGTGTATATAAAATTTTGTATAAGCAATACTTTTTAACAAATATTATCATTTTATATAAATACAAACTTTTTATTGAAGTATTAGTATATGAATTTATGGTAGTTGCCATCAATGTTATTTCCCCAGTGGAGAAAATGTGGTTCTGTGTATGTGTGTTTTTTTTTTTTTTTTTTTTTTTTTGAGTATATCTGTTTTTTTTGAGTAGGATTGCTTTAAGTAGTCTGTGAGGATGTTAATTGTTTAATTGGAATAGGTGGGGTGGTTGCCTATGGGTATTTAAGAGCAAGTTGTTTGGTGTTTTAAATGTTCTGAGGAAGACCCGATTGTGGGAAGAAAGCACTCAACTTGTATTTTTGGAGAAATCAATAAAGTGTTTGGATACCTACAGTGGTTGTGGAGTGGAAATCTGTATCATTCTTGGCAGTCTCTACTGTGTTTGGTTACTTGGTTTGGAGTTCCATTCTTCTTGACCATGGAAAGATCCAGCAGTAATAGTGATGTTATGCAGTTACTACAGCAAATCAACCAGCAGCTGGCTCTTCATACCACCCAAATAAAATATCTTGTGGACAAACAAAATTTCAATGTTTTTGGTAGCCTCGGGTTACCACTGACACAGCTTTCTTGAGGCTTGCAAGAGCAGGATTTAATGGTACAAAACAATGGACAAATTAATGGTGAAAATGGGAATGGAAATGTGCATACTTCTATCGATAATGGCCCAGTGCATTGGAAAGTCAACGGTTTCAACTTTCGTGACAACATGAGTGTAGGTGCTGGGGGATAACCAACCCTTTCCTTAGCTGACCGGCTTGCTAAGTATGAAAATGATCTTGTAAAATTTAAGAAGCTCCAGCTTGAAAATTCATATTTAGAAAGAAACATTGAGCTTCAGCAGGTACCAAGCGGCCTGCATATATGGCGATATCCGAATGATGCTGAGTATGATGCTGACATGTTGACTGAATTGCATCAGTTGTTTGACCGTTCGGGTATGGATGTAATGACAATAATCATAAAATATAACACTCATGTAATGGAAGGTTTGTCTAAGACCTTGGAGGACAATGAGAAGTGTATCAAAAATGATTTGTTATTTGACCATTTCCAAATCAATTTACTAAATGTGTATAGCAAAGTTGAGAATTTGTGTAATGACATTTTTTTCAGAAAATGCAACAAAATCAAAAGAGACATTAACAAGTATCAGAAAGGGCTTGTATATCCCTTTTCGGCTGGGAGCCATGGTAACGACCAATCAAGTATCAATGAGGAGGAGCAAAACTGATGGGAGATGATGTCAAGTTGAAGAAGGGTTTCTGAACAGGAAACAGGATGGCAGAAACAAAATGGTGGAGATTTGCGACGCTCTGAGCGTATTAGAGAACGGGAGTATCAACAGGCGCATTTTTCGGGGGAAGTTCAAAGGGATTATTATCGGCAGGGTGCAAGACCAAAAAACTTGAGAATAAAAAAACAGAAGGGGAAGAATTTTTATCGGAACAGTTGATCGTCCAAACATCAATTGAACTTGGTAATGTGAGTACTGATAACTTTGGGGTAGATACGAATGATATGAGTGATATTTTTGGACAGAGGTTTATCCACACTGATGCTGAACTCTGTCCGGAGGTGAATGATTGTTTTGATGGCAACTTGCAAAGCGAAGAAAATGAGGTTTTTAACAGTAGTGAAGATTTAGACATTTTAATGGATTTAATGGACAAAAACATGCTTGTACCTGTTGAAATTATGAATAATGTTGGTGACTTTAAAATTTATAACTATTCAGGTAAAAATGTAATGACAGAGCATGCTAACTTACTTTCCAAAGGTTTAACGTTTGTGCCAAGTAGAAGGGGTGATTTAGCACAGACACTTATGGATTTAAAGCTGTTTGAGCTTTAATTAAACTGTAAAGCATGGTTTAATAGTGATTTAATGTGTGAACAGGCAACTTTAAGAAAACCAAGCATTTTTAACCCTCCAACTAATAATTGCATTGCAGTGTATGATAAGGTATGTGAAATGGAAATTAGAAGGGTGTTGGGACACAAAAAAGTGAATGTTGAATATAATCTTACGAAGCAAGAAAATGTTTTTTTGGCTGAGATAGTGAATGACAAAACGATTAGGGTTACGAAGCCCGGCAAGGGTAATCGTTTAGCCATAATGGATGCAACTGATTATTCAAATGCAATGAACATGCTTCTTATGGATGACATATACGAGGAAAGTTCATTAAACAAAGTTAATATTATGGGTTGGGAGGGTGGCCTAATGGTTAAGGTGTTTGCCTTACAAACAAATGAATAGGAATATTGATTTGGCTTTGGAGAATATGGTACTTGAAGGGCAAATTGATGAAAATGAATATAAATATTTAAGAAATGAGCATCCTATGATCCCAAAAATATTTGGTATACCAAAACTGCATAAAGCCTTAAATAATCCAGCATTTAGACCGATAGTCAATGGAAAAAGGGACTTGTTTTGTGAGCAAGTTTTTGGACCAAAAGTTGAGAAAAGGTTTGGGTATATATATATATATATATATATATATATATATATATATATATATATATATATAATTTTTTTGCCATTTTTTGAAAAATGATGAAAGTAGGGTAGGTAATGACATGATATTAGTGACCATTGATGTCTGCAATTTATTTTCAGTAATTCCACATGAAACAGGGCTTAACTGGTTGGAAATGCAACTATTAAAGACGGGTTTGAATGAGCAGGATGAGATTAACAAACTGTCAGCACTTATGGAGATGGTGTTGTGTAATAATTACATTTCTTTTGAAGGCCAGTACTACAAACAGGCAACTGCAGTAGCCATGGAGGCAGCCTGCGCCCCAATTTTTGCCAACTATGTGATGTCATATTGGGAGTAGGAATACATATTCAAAAGTCCCCTTGCTGA
The DNA here is from genome assembly GCF_019279795.1 of Protopterus annectens. Taxonomy (NCBI): domain Eukaryota; kingdom Metazoa; phylum Chordata; order Ceratodontiformes; family Protopteridae; genus Protopterus; species Protopterus annectens. The sequence goes on along the minus strand of NC_056732.1, from coordinate 1,841,411,422 downwards.
ACACATTAAGGTTTTTACTCCTTTTTTGGATGATATTTTCCTAATTTGGGATGGAACTTTTGAGAGTCTAATTGATTTTTTTGAGTATATTAATGCAACAACCCATTTTTTGAGATTTACATATTTGGATGTGAATCTGAAGTTGGATTGTGTGGATAAAAAAGCTCAGTTCTGAAATTTATCGGAAACCAACTTTTTCCAATGCTTATTTAGATTTTTCAAGTTGGAATCCTATATCCCAAAAAAAGTCCATTGTTAAGGGCTGCCCATATGGTAAGTGATGATATAGCATTTGAATGTGAAATGGAATTCATTGCCCAATTATTCAAGAAGAGAGGGTACCCTACTAATATGATACAAAAGACTGTCAAAGAGGTGAAAATCAAAAGGCTTTGCGGGGTATTTAAGCCAATCTTAAAGGGAGGTGAAATAGGTGTAGTTTTTGATTCAGGTGAACCCATATCAGAAAAGAATAATAATAAAAAGGTTTATGAAGCACTTAGTTTCATTACAACATATAATCTGGACGAGGAGAAAATAGCAGAAATTATTAGACGAAATTGGGGAATTTTGGCATGTGATGACCGTCTTACTGGAAAAATTGGTATAAAACCTGGAATAGTCTTTAGGAAAGACAGATCATTTAAGAATATGTTGGAAGCAAACGTTAATAACAACAAAAGGAATAAGGAAACTGTTTTGGCTCTGTTTAGGATTAACATAAATTATAAATGTGGAATGGGCACTTGTTGTAAAAATATACTGGAAACTAAGGACACATTTGTTTTGAATAACAGGGCATTACACATTAATGGTTATTTTAATTGCAATAGCATGAATGTGGTCTACTTGGCTAAGTGCCAAATGTGTTCCGCATTCTATGTTGGTAAGACTTGCAGGAAATTAAAGGACAGGATGAGGGAGCATCTATTAGACATAAGAAATCAGAAAATGACTAATGCTTTAAGCAGACATATACAGGAATTTAATGGGCACACTTTTAAATTTTTAGTACTCCAGCAAATTGTCAAGGACACTCAAGGGGCAATATTGGATGTGCACTTGGATTTATGTGAATTAAGGTGGCAACTGAGACTAAATGCCACCCAGTCCCCAGGAATTAATGAGAATGTTAATATTATGTGTATTTTGAAGTTAAAAAACATTTTAGGTTAAATTAAAACCAAGTATAATACTTTTTATACTCATTTATATATTGTTAATTTTCTTGTTGTTCAAAGCCACTTTAAGTACATTGTTTAATATTTAGGCCTAGTTACACGAAGTATGAAGGAGGAATGTTTTTGCATATAAGTATTGTATTAATTTTTAGGTTTTAATGTACAAATTTATTATATGTATATAAAAATTTGTATAAGCAATACTTTTTAACAAATATTATCATTTTATATAAATATAAACATTTTATTGAAGCATTAGGATATGAATTTATGGTAGTTGCCATCAATGTTATTTCCCCAGTGGAGAAAATGTGGTTCTGTTTGTGTTTTTTTTTTGAGTAAATGTGTTTTTTGAGTAGGACTGCCTTAAGTATTCTGTGAGGATGTTAATTGTTTAATTGGAATAGGTGGGGTGGTTGCCTATGGGTATTTAACAGCAGGTTTTTTAGTTGTTTGGTGTTTTAAATGTTCTGAGGAAGACCCGATTGTGGAAAGAAAACACTGAACTTGTATTTTTGGAGAAATCAATAAAGTGTTTGGATACCTACAGTGGTTGTGGAGTGGAAATTTGTATCGTTCTTGGCAGTCTCTACTGTGTTTGGTTACAACATTAAATTTCTCTTCCCTTGAAACTCTTGTCTCCTGTAACCAAGTTACAGAGTCAACCCTGATCAAGTTAATTGACTAACCTGCCCCCCAACTAGAACATTATATACCATACCTCTCACACAGCAACACACACATATCTCTCAACTGTCCAGATTTTCACAAAATGTACAGATTATTCACTCATATTTTTAAACTGTTCCTCATAAAATGTGTGGTTTTCTGGCAAATCACTGGGAAGATCTGAGGATTGCAGTCACTATATAATGACATACATTTGAGTTTCAGACTTCATACCTTTCAGAAAATGCATGTTAAAACAAATACTATTATTCTAGCAACGTTCTAGGTTTATAAGAGCAATATTTAAAATCTGCCCCTATTTTTGTCTCCCAATTATGTCAGGCTGGTCCAGATTTCTTGTACTTAAAAGGTTGAGAAGTATGCACACACACACCCCTAATCTCTCACACCGCAATGCAAACACTTTAAACACGCTTCTCTCACATACAGCAAAACAGAAACAGACATACATACACACACACACACACACACACACACACACACACACACACACACACACACACACACACACACAGACCATCTCATATTTTATTTATTTTATTTTACATTTGTTTACCGGGATAATCCGACTGGACACAGGTCTATTTACAGCAGAGGCCCAGGGGAAAAAGCTCCGTGCAAGTAACAATAATAGTTAAACATGTTGTACAAGTTGCATATAAAAAAATAACAGCTATAAGGCACTTTTAACAGAAATAGCAAATCTTAAATCATGCATAAAAATTACATTTTGAAGTTACCAGTAGGTAACAGAATAACTAGTTTAAAGGAAAAACTACACCTTAGAACTCAAAAAAGTTTTTTTTCATTGTATCTTTGTTTTCTGAGCTATTTTAATACCCCAAAATCACTCCAAGTGTTTATTTTACAATTTTAATGTGTTTTCCTCAAAATGGCAGATGACAAGGCCTGACTTGGTAACGTGACCTTATTTTCTTGCTTTCATTCCTTCTTCACAGAATAAATTTCAAGTCTTCTTTATATGACTCATGTTAGACCTAAGGAAGTGGTGTTGTTTTCTCATGCCATTAAGATAGAATGGCAGGAGTGCGAAGCGCTGTCATCTAAACACACCTTCTGCAACAAACAGAGCTACTTCTATATTTCCCTGACTGAGCCTCATCTATGTGTATGTCAGAGCTTGTTCTGTGCTATAAATAGCTGTTAGCTACTTCCAGCAAAAGAAAGTAGGTAAATAGCAGGCTTTTGTAATGGGATTTTTTTGTAGCTCTAAAACAACTGGCAGACCTTCCCCCACACTCTCATGCTGTGGTGTGAAAACTCTCACTGCAGTAAATAAACCCTGCTGTACATTTACAAGTGACAAGTAGCAGGACTCCGGACTAAGTCTGTCTGCTAATTCCCAATGCCTTCAGTGGGAAGTTTTTTCTGGCTCATGAATGATGCAGAATTAAAATGTGTTTTACTAGTTCCTTAATTATTTGTCTGTTCATCCCCTTTTTTCTGTTTCATATTTATTTATACTTCGGTAACCAGGAAAGTAAAATGATCCCAGGGCTACATTGGCAAAGATAAGAAGAAGTAATAAATGCACTTAGCAATAAAGACATTAACAAAGATTGCATGTGCAACACATAGCTAATATGCCACAGTGAATAAGTAAAACATTAAGCAACATTTACTAGAATGTATACATCAATAATGCTTAACTCTACTATGTTAAGTTTATTATAA